>NC_056741.1:776119877-776375065 GCF_019279795.1 Protopterus annectens | reverse complement strand
CATAATGTAAATATATTATACTGTACATTGCAATGGTCTGTTGTTCTCATGATAAGTAAACCATGATGCTTTCTAAACCCTGCGTAATATAAATGTATTATACTGTTTGTTGCAATGGACTGTTGTACTCATGATAAGCAAACCATGATGCTGTCTAAACCCCTGCATAATGTAAATGTATTATACTGTACATTGTAATGGACTGTTGTACTCATGATAAGTAAACCGTGATGCTGTCTAAACCCTGCATAATGTAAATGTATTATACTGTGCTTTGTAATGGACTGTTGTACTCATGATAAGTAAACCATGATGGTGTCTAAACCCTGCATAATGTAAATGTATTATACTGTACGTTGTAATGGACTGTTGCACTTATAATAAGTAAACCGTGATGCTGTCTAAACACTGCATAATGTAAATGTACTATACTGTACATTGAAATGGACTGTTGGACTCATGATAAGTAAACCATGATGCTGTCTTAACCCTGCATAATGTAAATGTATTATACTGTACGTTGTAATGGACTGTTGTACTCATGATAAGTAAACCGTGATGTTGTCTAAACCCTGCATAATGTAACTGTATTATACTGTACATTGTAATGGACTATTAGACTTATGATAATTAAACCGTGATGCTGTCTTAACCCTGCATAATGTAAATGTATTATACTGTACGTTGCAATTGACTGTTGTACTCATAACAATTAAACCGTGATGCTGCCTAAACCCTGCATAATGTAAATGTCTTATACTGTACTTTGTAATGGATTGTTGTACTCATGATAAGTAAACTGTGATGCTGTCTAAACCCTGCGTAATGTAAATGCATTATACTGTACATTGGAATGGAGTGTTGTACTCATGATAAGTAAACCATGATGTTGTCTAAACCCTGCGTAATGTAAATGTATTATACTGTACATTGTAATGGACTGTTGTACTCATGATAAGTAAACTGTGATGCTGTCTAAACCCTGCATAATGTAAATGTATTATACTGTACGTTGTAATGGACTGTTGTACTCATGATAAGTAAACCGTGATGCTGTCTAAACCCTGCATAATGTAAATGTATTATACTGTACATTGTAATGGACTGTTGTACTCATGATAGGTAAACCGTGATGCTGTCTAAACACTGCATAATGTAAATGTACTATACTGTACATTGAAATGGACTGTTGGACTCATGATAAGTAAACCATGATGCTGTCTTAACCCTGCATAATGTAAATGTATTATACTGTACGTTGCAATTGACTGTTGTACTCATGATAAGTAAACCGTGATGCTGTCTAAACACTGCATAATGTGTATGTATTATACTATACATTGCAATGGACTGTTGTGCTCATGATAAGTAAACCAAATTGTTGTCTAAACCCTGCATAATGTAAATGTATTATACTGTACATTGTAATGGACTGTTGTACTCATGATGAGTAAACCATGATGCTGTCTAAACATTGCATAATGTAAATGTATTATACTGTACATTGTAATGAATTGTTGTACTCATGATGAGTAAACCGTGATGCTGTCTAAACACTGCATAATATAAATGTATTATACTGTACGTTGTAATGGACTGTTGTACTCATGATAAGTAAACTGTGATGCTGTCTAAACCCTGCATAATGTAAATGTATTATACTGTACATTGTAATGGACTGTTGTACTCATGATAAGTAAACCATGATGCTGTCTAAACACTGCATAATATAAATGTATTATACTGTACATTGTAATGGACTGTTGTACTCATGATAAGTAAACCGTGATGCTGTCTAAACCCTGCATAATGTAAATGTATTATACTGTACATTGTAATGGACTGTTGTACTCATGATGAGTAAGCCATGATGCTGGCTAAACCCTGCATAATGTAAATGCATTATACTGTACATTGCAATGGAGTGTTGTACTCATGATAAGTAAAGCTTGATGCTGTCTAAACCCTGCATAATGTAAGTGTATTATACTGTACATTGTAATGGACTGTTGTACTCATGATAAGTAAGCCATGATGCTGTCTAAACCCTGCATAATGTAAATGTATTAAAATGTACGTTGTAATGGACTGTTGTACTCATGATAAGTAAACCGTGATGCTGTCTAAACCCTGCATAATGTAAATGTATTATACTGTACTTTGTAATGGACTGTTGTACTCATGATAAGTAAACTGTGATGCTGTCTAAACCCTGCATAATGAAAATATATTATACTGTACGTTGTAATGGACTGTTGTACTCATGATAAGTAAACCGTGATGCTGTCTAAACCCTGCATAATGTAAATGTATTATACTGTACATTGTAATGGACTGTTGTACTCATGATAAGTAATCTGTGATGCTGTCTAAACCCTGTGTAATGTAAATGCATCATACTGTACATTGCAATGGACTGCTGTAGTCATGATAAGTAAACCATGATGCTGTCTAAACCCTGCATAATGTAAATGTATTGTACTGTTCACTGCAATGGACTGTTGTACTCAAGATAAGTAAACCATGATGGTGTCTAAACCCTGCATAATGTAAATGTATTATACTGTGCATTGTAATGGACTGTTGTACTCATGATAAGTAAACCGTGATGCTGTCTAAACCCTGCATAATGTAAATGTATTATACTGTGCATTGTAATGGACTGTTGTACTCATGATAAGTAAACCTTGATGCTGTCTAAACCCTGCATAATGTAAATGTATTATGCTGTACTTTGTAATGGACTGTTGTACTCATGAGGAGTAAACCATGATGCTGTCTAAACCCTGTATAATGTAAATGTATTATACTGTACGTTGTAATGGACTGTTGTACTCATGATAAGTAAACCGTGATGCTGTCTAAACCCTGCATAATGTAAATGTATTATACTGTACATTGTAATGGATTGTTGTACTCATGATAAGTAAACTGTGATGCTGTCTAAACCCTGCATAATGTAAGTGTATTAAAATGTACATTGTAATGGACTGTTGTACTCATGATAAGTAAACCATGATGCTGTCTAAACCCTGCGTAATGTAAATGTATTGTACTGTACACTGCAATGGACTGTTGTACTCATGATAAGTAAACCATGATACTGTCTAAACCCTGCATAATGTAAATGTATTATACTGTACATTGTAATGGACTGTTGTACTCATGATAAGTAAACCTTGATGCTGTCTAAACCCTGCATAATCTATATGTATTATACTGTACATTGTAATGGACTGTTGTACTCATGATAAGTAAACCATGATGCTGTCTAAACCCTGCATAATGTAAATGTATTATACTGTACATTGTAATGGACTGTTGTACTCATGATAAGTAAACCATGATGCTGTCTAAACCCTGCATAATGTAAATGTATTATACTGTACATTGTAATGGACTGTTGTACTCATGATAAGTAAACCATGATGCTGTCTAAACCCTGCATAATGTAAATGTATTATACTGTACATTGTAATGGACTGTTGTACTCATGATGAGTAAACCATGATGCTCTCTAAACCCTGCATAATGTAAATGTATTAAAATGTACATTATAATGGACTGTTGTACTCATAAGTAAACCATGATGCCATCTAAACCCTGCGTAATGCAAATGCATAATACTGTACATTGTAATGGAGTGTTGTACTCATGATAAGTAATCCATTATGCTGTCTAAACCCTGCATAATGTGAATGCATTATAATGTACATTGTAATGGACTGTTGGACTCATGATAAGTAAACCGTGATGCTGTCTAAACCCTGCATAATGTAAATGTATTATACTGTACATTGTAATGGACTGTTGTACTCATGATAAGTAAACCGTGATGCTGTCTAAACCCTGCATAATGTAAATGTATTATACTGTACGTTGTAATGGACTGTTGTACTCATGATAAGTAAACCATGATGCTGTCTAAACCCTGCATAATGTAAATGTATTATACTGTACGTTATAATGGATTGTTGTACTCATGATAAGTAAACTATGATACTGTCTAAACCCTCCATAATGTAAGTGTATTATACTGTACATTGTAATGGACTGTTGGACTCATGATAAGCAAGCCATGATGCTGTCTAAACACTGCATAATGTAAATGTACTATACTGTACATTGAAATGGACTGTTGGACTCATGATAAGCAAACCATGATGCTGTCTTAACCCTGCATAATGTAAATGTATTATACTGTACTTTGTAATGGATTGTTGTACTCATGATAAGTAAACCGTGATGTTGTCTAAACCCTGCATAATGTAACTGTGTTATACTGTACATTGTATTGGACTATTGGACTCATGATAAGCAAGCCATGATGCTGTCTAAACCCTGCATAATGTAAATGTGTTATACTGTCTTTGTAATGGACTGTTGTACTCATGATAAGTAAACTGTGATGCTGTCTAAACCACTTATAATGTAAGTGTGTTATACTGTACATTGTAATGGAGTGTTGTACTCATGATAATTAAACCAAATTGTTGTCTAAACCCTGCATAATGTAACTGTATTATACTGTACATTGTAATGGACTATTGGACTTATGATAATTAAACCGTGATGTTGTCTAAACCCTGCATAATGTAACTGTATTATACTGTACATTGTAATGGACTATTGGACTTATGATAATTAAACCGTGATGCTGTCTAAACCCTGCATAATGTAAATGTATTATATTGTATTTTGTAATGGACTGTTGTACTCATGATATGTAATCTGTGATGCTGTCTAAACCCTGCGTAATGTAAATGTGTTACACTGTGCATTGTAATGGACTGTTGTACTCATGATAAGTAAACCGTGATGCTGTCTAAACCCTGCATAATGTAAATGTATTATACTGTGCATTGTAATGGACTGTTGTACTCATGATAAGTAAACCATGATGCTGTCTAAACCCTGCATAATGTAAATGTATTATACTGTACATTGTAATGGACTGTTGTACTCATGATAAGTAAACCGTGATGCTGTCTAAACCCTGCATAATGTAAATGTATTATACTGTACGTTGTAATGGACTGTTGTACTCATAATAAGTAAACCGTGATGCTGTCTAAACCCTGCATAATGTAAATGTCTTATACTGTACTTTGTAATGGATTGTTGTACTCATGATAAGTAAACCGTGATGTTGTCTAAACCCTGCATAATGTAACTGTGTTATACTGTACATTGTATTGGACTATTGGACTCATGATAAGCAAGCCATGATGCTGTCTAAACCCTACATAATGTAAACGTATTATATTGTACTTTGTAATGGAGTGTTGTACTCATGATAAGCAAACCATGATGCTGTCTAAACCCCTGCATAATGTCAATGTATTATACTGTACATTGTAATGGACTGTTGGACTCATGATAAGTAAACCGTGATGCTGTCTAAACCCTGCATAATGTAAATGTATTATGTTGTACATTGTAATTGACTGTTGTACTCATGATAAGTAAATTATGATGCTGTCTAAACCCTGCATAATGTAAATGTGTTAAAATGTACGTTGTAATAGACTGTTGTACTCATGATAAGTAAATCATGATGCTGTCTAAACCCTGTGTAATGTAAATGTATTATACTGTACATTGCAATGGATTGTTGTACTCATGATAAGTAAACCGTGATGCTGTCTAAACCCTGCATAATGTAAATGTATTATACTGTGCATTGTAATGGACTGTTGTACTCATGATAAGTAAACCATGATGCTGTCTAAACCCTGCATAATGTAAATGTATTATACTGTACATTGTAATGGACTATTGGACTCATGATAATTAAATCGTGATGCTGTCTAAGCCCTGCATAATGTAAATGTATTATATTGTACTTTGTAATGGACTGTTGTACTCATGATATGTAATCTGTGATGCTGTCTAAACCCTGCATAACGTAAATATATTATACTGTACATTGTAATGGAGTGTTGTACTCATGATAAGTAAACTATGATGCTGTCTAAACCCTCCATAATGTAAGTGTATGAAAAAGTACATTGTAATGGACTGTTGTACTCATGATAAGTAAACCGTGATGGTGTCTAAACCCTGCATAATGCAAATTGTATTATACTGTACATTGTAATGGACTGTTGTACTCATGATAAGTAAACCATGATGCTGTCTAAACCCTGCGTAATGTAAATGTATTATACTGTGCATTGTAATGGACTGTTGTACTCATGATAAGTAAACCGTGATGCTGTCTAAACCCTGCATAATGTAAATGTATTATACTGTGCATTGTAATGGACTGTTGTACTCATGATAAGTAAACCGTGATGCTGTCTAAACCCTGCATAATGTAAATGTATTATACTGTGCATTGTAATGGACTGTTGTACTCATGATAAGTAAACCATGATGCTGTCTAAACCCTGCATAATGTAAATGTATTATACTGTACATTGTAATGGACTGTTGTACTCATGATAAGTAAACCGTGATGCTGTCTAAACCCTGCATAATGTAAATGTATTATACTGTGCATTGTAATGGACTGTTGTACTCATGATAAGTAAACCATGATGCTGTCTAAACCCTGCATAATGTAAATGTATTACACTGTGCATTGTAATGGACTGTTGTACTCATGATAAGTAAACCGTGATGCTGTCTAAACCCTGCATAATGTAAATGTATTATACTGTACATTGTAATGGACTGTTGTACTCATGATAAGTAAACCATGATGCTGTCTAAACCCTGCATAATGTAAATGTATTATACTGTACATTGTAATGGACTGTTGTACTCATGATAAGTAAACCGTGATGCTGTCTAAACCCCTTATAATGTAAATGTCTTATACTGTACTTTGTAATGGACTGTTGTACTCATGATAAGTAAACTGTGATGCTGTCTAAACCCTGCATAATGTAAATGTATTATACTGTACATTGTAATGGACTGTTGTACTCATGATAAGTAAACCATGATGCTGTCTAAACCCTGCGTAATGTAAATGTATTATACTGTACATTGTAATGGACTGTTGTACTCATGATAAGTAAACCATGATGCTGTCTAAACCCTGCATAATGTAAATGTATTAAAATGTACATTGTAATGGACTGTTGTACTCATGATAAGTAAACCATGATGCTGTCTAAACCCTGCATAATGTAAATGTATTATACTGTACGTTGTAATGGACTGTTGTACTCATGATAAGTAAACCATGATGTTGTCTAAACCCTGCATAATGTAACTGTATTATACTGTACATTGTAATGGACTGTTGTACTCATGATAAGTAAACCGTGATGCTGTCTAAACCCTGCATAATGTAAATGTATTATACTGTACATTGTAATGGACTGTTGGACTCATGATAAGCAAACCATGATGCTGTCTAAACCCTGCATAATGTAAATGTATTATACTGTACATTGTAATGGACTGTTGTACTCATGATAAGTAAACTGTGATGCTGTCTAAACCCTGCATAATGTAAATGTATTATACTGTACATTGTAATGGACTGTTGTACTCATGATAAGTAAACCGTGATGCTGTCTAAACCCTGCATAATGTAAATGTATTATACTGTACATTGTAATGGACTGTTGTACTCATGATAAGTAAACCATGATGCTGTCTAAACCCTGCGTAATGTAAATGTATTATACTGTACATTGTAATGGACTGTTGTACTCATGATAAGTAAACCGTGATGCTGTCTAAACCCTGCATAATGTAAATGTATTATACTGTACGTTGTAATGGACTGTTGTACTCATGATAAGTAAACCATGATGCTGTCTAAACCCTGCATAATGTAAATGTATTATACTGTGCATTGTAATGGACTGTTGTACTCATGATAAGTAAACCATGATGCTGTCTAAACCCTGCGTAATGTAAATGTATTATACTGTACGTTGTAATGGATTGTTGTACTCATGATAAGTAATCCGTGATGCTGTCTAAACCCTGCATAATGTAAATGCATTATATTGTACATTGCAATGGACTGTTTACTCATGATAAGTAAACCATGATGCTGTCTAAACCCTTTGTAATGTAAATGTATTATACTGTACGTTGAAATGGACTGTTGTACTCATGCTAAGTAAACCATAATGCTGTCTAAATCCTGCATAATGTACATGTATTATACTGAACATTGTAATGGACTGTTGTACTCATGATGTGTAAACCGTGATGCTGTCTAAACCCTGCATAATGTAAACGTATTATACTGTACATTGCAATTGACTGTTGTACTCATGATAATTAAACCGTGATGCTGTCTAAACCCTGCATAATGTAAATGTCTTATACTGTACTTTGTAATGGACTGTTGTACTCATGATAAGTAAACCAGGATGCTGTCTAAACCCTGCATAATGTAAATGTATTATACTGTACATTGTAATGGACTGTTGTACTCATGATAAGTAAACCGTGATGTTGTCTAAACCCTGCATAATGTAACTGTATTATACTGTACATTGTAATGGACTGTTGGACTCATGATAAGTAAACCGTGATGCTGTCTAAACCCTGCATAATGTAAATGTATTATACTGTACATTGTAATGGACTGTTGTACTCATGATAAGTAAACTGTGATGCTGTCTAAACCCTGCATAATGTAAATGTATTATACTGTACGTTGTAATGGACTGTTGTACTCATGATAAGTAATCCATGATGCTGTCTAAACCCTGCGTAATGTAAATATATTATACTGTACATTGCAATGGGCTGTTGTACTCATGATAAGTAAACCGTGATGCTGTCTAAACCCTGCATAATGTAAATGTATTATACTGTACATTGTAATGGACTGTTGTACTCATGATAAGTAAACCATGATGCTGTCTAAACCCTGCATAATGTAACTGTATTATACTGTACATTGTAATGGACTATTGGACTCATGATAAGTAAACCATAATGCTGTCTAAACCCTGCATAATGTAAATGTATTATACTGTACGTTGTAATGGATTGTTGTACTCATGATAAGTAAACCATGACGCTGTCTAAACCCTGCATAATGTAAATGTAGTATACTGTACATTGTAATGGACTGTTGTACTCATGATAAGTAAACCGTGATGCTGTCTAAACCCTGTGTAATGTAAATGTGTTAATTATACTGTACATTGTAATGGACTGTTGTACATAATTAGTAAGCCATGATGCTGTCTAAATCCTGCATAATGTAAATGTATTATACTGTACATTGTAATGGACTGTTGTACTCATGATAAGTAAACCGTGATGCTGTCTAAACCCTGCATAATGTAAATGTATTATACTGTACTTTGTAATGGACTGTTGTACTCATGATGAGTAAACTATGATGCTGTCTAAACCCTGCATTATGTAAATGTATTATACTGTACATTGTAATGGACTGTTGTACTCATAATAAGTAAACCGTGATGTTGTCTAAACCCTGCATAATGTAAATGTACTATACTGTACGTTGTAATGGACTGTTGGACTCATGATAAGTAAACCACGATGCTGTCTTAACCCTGCATAATGTAACTGTATTATACTGTACGTTGCAATTGACTGTTGAACTCATGATAATTAAACCGTGATGCTGTCTAAACCCTGCATAATGTAAATGTATTATACTGTACATTGTAATGGACTGTTGTACTCATGATAAGTAAACCGTGATTTTGTCTAAACACTGCATAATGTAAATGTGTTATACTGTCTTTGTAATGGACTGTTGTACTCATGATAAGCAAGCCATGATGCTGTCTAAACCCTGCATAATGTAGATGTGTTATACTGTACATTGTAATGGAGTGTTGTACTCATGATAATTAAACCAAATTGTTGTCTAAACCCTGCATAATGTAACTGTATTATACTGTACATTGTAATGGACTATTGGACTTATGATAATTAAACCGTGATGCTGTCTAAACCCTGCATAATGTAAATGTATTATACTGTACATTGTATTGGACTATTGGACTCATGATAAGCAAGCCATGATGATGTCTAAACCCTGCATAATGTAAACGTATTATATTGTACTTTGTAATGGAGTGTTGTACTCATGATAATTAAACCAAATTGTTGTCTAAACCCTGCATAATGTAAATGTATTATACTGTACATTGTAATGGACTGTTGTACTCATGATAAGTAAACCGTGATGCTGTCTAAACCCTGCGTAATGTAAATGTATTATACTGTGCATTGTAATGGACTGTTGTACTCATGATAAGCAAGCCATGATGCTGTCTAAACCATGCATAATATAAATATACTATACTGTACATTGTAATGGACTGTTGTACTCATGATAAGTAAACCATGATGCTGTCTAAACCCTGCATAATGTAAATGTATTATACTGTACATTGTAATGGACTGTTGTACTCATGATAAGTAAACCGTGATGTTGTCTAAACCCTGCATAATGTAAATGTATTATACTGTACATTGTAATGGACTATTGGACTCATGATAATTAAACCGTGATGCTGTCTAAACCCTGCATAATGTAAATGTATTATACTGTACTTTGTAATGGACTGTTGTACTCATGATAAGTAAACTGTGATGCTGTCTAAACCCTGCATAATGTAAATGTATTATACTGTACATTGTAATGGACTGTTGTACTCATGATAAGTAAACCATGATGCTGTCTAAACCCCGCATAATGTAAATGTATTATACTGTACATTGCAATGGACTGTTGTACTCATGATAAGTAAACTGTGATGCTGTCTAAACCCTGCATAATGTCACTGTATTATACTGTACATTGTAATGGACTGTTGGACTCATGATAAGTAAACCGTGATGCTGTCTAAACCCTGCATAATGTAAATGTATTATACTGTACATTGTAATGGACTGTTGTACTCATGATAATTAAACCAAATTGTTGTCTAAACCCTGCATAATGTAAATGTATTATACTGTACATTGTAATTGACTGTTGTACTCATGATAAGCAAACCATGATGCTGTCTAAACCCTGCATAATGTAAATGTATTATACTGTACGTTGTAATGGACTGTTGTACTCATGATAAGTAAACCGTGATGCTGTCTAAACCCTGCATAATGTAAATGTATTACACTGCACATTGTAAGGGACTGTTGTGCTCATGATAAGTTAAACATGATGCTGTCTAAAAACTGCATAATGTAAATTTATTATACTGTAAGTTGTAATGGACTGTTGTACTCATGATAAGTAAACCGTGATGCTGTCTAAACCCTGCATAATGTAAATGTATTATACTGTGCATTGTAATGGACTGTTGTACTCATGATAAGTAAACCATGATGCTGTCTAAACCCTGCATAATGTAAATGTATTATACTGTGCTTTGTAATGGACTGTTGTACTCAAGATAAGTAAACCGTGATGGTGTCTAAACCCTGCATAATGTAAATGTATTATACTGTGCATTGTAATGGACTGTTGTACTCATGATAAGTAAACCGTGATGCTGTCAAAACCCTGCATAATGTAAATGTATTATACTGTGCGTTGTAATGGACATTTGTACTCATGATAAAAAAGTGATAGTCTAAACCCTGCATAATGTAAATGTATTATACTGTACATTGTAATGGACTGTTGTACAAATGAGGAGTAAACCATGATGCTGTTTAAACCCTGCATAATGTAAATGTATTATACTGTACGTTGTAATGGACTGTTGTACTCATGATGAGTAAACCATGATGCTCTCTAAACCCTGCATAATGTAAATGTATTATACTGTACATTTTAATGGACTGTTTTACTCATGATAAGTAAATTGTGATGCTGTCAAAACCTTGCATAATGTAAATGTATTAAAATGTACGTTGTAATGGACTGTTGTAATCAGGATAAGTAAACCGTGATGCTGTCTAAACACTGCATAATGTGTATGTATTATACTGTATGTTGCAATGGACTGTTGTACTCATGATAAGTAAACCATGATGCTGTCTAAACCCTGCGTAATGTAAATGTATTATACTGTACATTGTAATGGACTGTTGTACTCATGATAAGTAAACCGTGATGCTGTCTAAACCCTGCATAATGTAAATGTATTATACTGTGCATTGTAATGGACTGTTGTACTCATGATAAGTAAACCATGATGCTGTCTAAACCATGCATAATGTAAATGTATTATACTGTACATTGTAATGGACTGTTGTACTCATGATAAGTAAACCGTGATGCTGTCTAAACCCTGCATAATGTAAATGTATTATACTGTACATTGTAATGGACTGTTGTACTCATGATAAGTAAACCATGATGCTGTCTAAACCCTGCATAATGTAAATGTATTATACTGTACGTTGTAATGGACTGTTGTACTCATGATAAGTAAACCGTGATGTTGTCTAAACCCTGCATAATGTAACTGTGTTATACTGTACATTGTATTGGACTATTGTACTTATGATAATTAAACCATGACGCTGTCTAAACCCTGCATAATGTAAATGTATTATACTGTGCATTGTAATGGATTGTTGTACTCAAGATAAGTAATCCATGATGCTGTCTAAACCCTGCATAATGTAAATGTCTTATACTGTACTTTGTAATGGACTGTTGTACTCATGTTAAGTAAATTGTGATGCTGTCTAAACCCTGCATAATGTAAATGTATTAAAATGTACATTGTAATGGACTGTTGTACTCATGATAAGTAAACCGTGATGCTGTCTAAACCCTGCGTTATGTAAATATATTATACTGTACATTGCAATGGTCTTTTGTTCTCATAATAAGCAAACCATGATGCTGTCTAAACCCTGTGTAAAGCAAATATATTATACTGTATGTTGTAATGGACTGTTGTACTCATGATAACTAAACGGTGATGCTGTCTAAACCCTGCATAATGTAAATGCATTACACTGCACATTGTAATGGACTGTTGTACTCATGATAAGTAAACCGTGATGCTGTCTAAACCCTGCATAATGTAAATGTATTATACTGTACATTGTAATGGACTGTTGTACTCATGATAAGTAAACCCTGATGCTGTCTAAACCTTGCGTAATGTAAATGTATTATACTGTACATTGTAATGGACTGTTGTACTCATGATAAGTAAACCGTGATGCTGTCTAAACCCTGCATAATGTAAATGTATTATACTGTACATTGTAATGGACTGTTGTACTCATGATAACTAAACGGTGATGCTGTCTAAACCCTGCATAATGTAAATGCATTACACTGCACATTGTAATGGACTGTTGTACTCATGATAAGTAAACCGTGATGCTGTCTAAACCCTGCATAATGTCAATGTATTATACTGTACATTGTAATGGATTGCTGTACTCATGGTAAGTAAACCATGATGCTGTCTAAACACTGCATAATGTAAAGTTATTGTACTGTACATTGCAAGCGACTGTTGTACTCATAAGTAAACCGTGATGCTTTCTAAACACTGCATAATGTAAATGTATTACACTGTACATTGTAATGGACTGTTGTACTCATGATAAGTAAAGCATAATGCTGTCTAAACACTGCATAATGTAAAAGTATTATACTGTACATTGTAAGGGACTGTTGCACTCATGATAAGTAAACCATGATGCTGTCTAAACCCTGCATAATGTAAATGTATTATACTGTACATTGCAATGGACTGTTGTACTCATGATAAGTAAACCGTGATGCTGTCTAAACCCTGCATAATGT
This sequence comes from Protopterus annectens, assembly GCF_019279795.1. Taxonomy (NCBI): domain Eukaryota; kingdom Metazoa; phylum Chordata; order Ceratodontiformes; family Protopteridae; genus Protopterus; species Protopterus annectens. The sequence goes on along the minus strand of NC_056741.1, from coordinate 776,361,372 downwards.
AAATGTATTATACTGTACATTGCAATGGACTGTTGTACTCATGATAAGTAAACCATGATGCTGTCTAAACCCTGCGTAATGTAAATGTATTATACTGTACGTTGTAATGGACTGTTGTACTCATGATAAGTAAACCATGATGCTGTCTAAACCCTGCATAATGTAAATGTATTATACTGTGCATTGTAATGGACTGTTGTACTCATGATAAGTAAACCGTGATGCTGTCTAAACCCTGCATAATGTAAATGTATTATACTGTGCATTGTAATGGACTGTTGTACTCATGATAAGTAAACCATGATGCTGTCTAAACCCTGCATAATGTAAATGTATTATACTGTACATTGTAATGGACTGTTGTACTCATGATGAGTAAACCATGATGCTGTCTAAACCCTGCATAATGTAAATGTATTATACTGTACGTTGTAATGGACTGTTGTACTCATGATAAGTAAACCGTGATGCTGTCTAAACCCTGCATAATGTAAATGTATTATACTGTACATTGCAATGGGCTGTTGTACTCATGATAAGTAAACCATGATGCTGTCTAAACCCTGCGTAATGTAAATGTATTATACTGTTTGTTGCAATGGACTGTTGTACTCATGATAAGTAAACCATGATGCTGTCTAAACCCTCCGTAATGTAAATGTATTATACTGTACATTGTAATGGACTGTTGTACTCATGATAAGTAAACCGTGATGCTGTCTAAACCCTGCGTAATGTAAATGTATTATACTGTACGTTGTAATGGACTGTTGTACTCATGATAAGTAAACCGTGATGTTGTCTAAACCCTGCATAATGTAACTGTGTTATACTGTACATTGTATTGGACTATTGGACTCATGATAAGCAAGCCATGATGCTGTCTAAACCCTACATAATGTAAACGTATTATACTGTACATTGTAATGGACTGTTGTACTCATGATAAGCAAATTATGATGCTGTCTAAACCCTGCATAATGTAAATGTATTATACTGTACTTTGTAATGGACTGTTGTACTCATGATAAGTAAACTGTGATGCTGTCTATACCCTGCATAATGTAAATGTATTATACTGTATGTTGTAATTGACTGTTGTACTCATGATAAGTAAACCGTGATGTTGTCTAAACCCTGCATAATGTAAATGTATTATACTGTGCATTGTAATGGACTGTTGTACTCATGATAAGTAAACCATGATGCTGTCTAAACCCTGCGTAATGTAAATGTATTATACTGTACATTGTAATGGACTGTTGTACTCATGATAAGTAAACCGTGATGACATCTAAGCCCTGCATAATGTAACTGTACATTGTAATGGACTGTTGGACTCATGATAAACCGTGATGCTGTCTAAACCCTGCATAATGTAAATGTATTATATTGTTCTTTGTAATGGACTGTTGTACTCATGATATGTAAACTGTGATGCTGTCTAAACCCTGCATAATGTAAATATATTATACTGTACATTGTAATGGAGTGTTCTACCCATGATAAGTAAACTGTGATGCTGTCTAAACCCTGCATAATGTAAGTGTATTATAATGTACGTTGTAATGGAGTGTTGTACTCATAATAAGCAAGCCATGATGCTGTCTAAACCCTACATAATATAAATGTATTATACTGTACATTGTAATGGACTGTTGTACTCATGATAAGTAAACCGTGATGCTGTCTAAACCCTGCATAATGTAAATGTATTATACTGTACATTGTAATGGGCTGTTGTACTCATTATAAGTAAACCATGATGCTGTCTAAACCCTGCGTAATGTAAATGTATTATACTGTACATTGCAATGGACTGTTGTACTCATGATAAGTAAACCGTGATGCTGTCTAAACCCTTTGTAATGTAAATGTATTATACTGTACGTTGTAATGGACTGTTGTACTCATGATAAGTAAACCATGATGCTGTCTAAACCCTGCGTAATGTAAATGTATTATACTGTACGTTGTAATGGACTGTTGTACTCATGATAAGTAAACTGTGATGCTGTCTAAACCCTTCGTAATGTAAATGTATTATACTGTGCATTGTAATTGACTGTTGTACTCATGATAAGTAAACCATGATGCTGTCTAAACCCTGCATAATGTAAATATATTATACTGTGCTTAGTAATGGACTGTTGTACTCATGATAAGTAAACCGTGATGCTGTCTAAACCCTGCATAATGTAAATGTATTATACTGTACATTGTAATGGACTGTTGTACTCATGATAAGTAAACCATAATGCTGTCTAAACCCTGCATATTGTAAATGTATTATACTGTACGTTGTAATGGACTGTTGTACTCATGATAAGTAAACCGTGATGCTGTCTAAACCCTGCATAATGTAAATGTATTATACTGTACATTGTAATGGACTGTTGTACTCATGATAAGTAAACCATGATGCTGTCTAAACCCTGCATAATGTAAATGTATTATACTGTACATTGTAATGGACTGTTGTACTCATGATAAGTAAACCGTGATGCTGTCTAAACCCTGCATAATGTAAATGTATTATACTGTACGTTGTAATGGACTGTTGTACTCATGATAAGTAAACCATGATGCTGTCTAAACCCTGCATAATGTAAATGTATTATACTGTACATTGCAATGGACTGTTGTACTCATGATAATTAAACCGTGATGCTGTCTAAACCCTGCATAATGTAAATGTCTTATACTGTACTTTGTAATGGACTGTTGTACTCATGATAAGTAAACTGTGATGCTGTCTAAACCCCTTATAATGTAAATGTATTATACTGTACGTTGTAATGGACTGTTGTACTCATGATAAGTAAACCGTGATGTTGTCTAAACCCTGCATAATGTAAATGTATTATACTGTACATTGTAATGGACTGTTGGACTCATGATAAGTAAACCGTGATGCTGTCTAAACCCTGCATAATGTAAATGTATTATATTGTACTTTGTAATGGACTGTTGTACTCCTGATAAGTAAAGCTTGATGCTGTCTAAACCCTGCGTAATGTAACTGTATTATACTGTACATTGTAATGGACTGTTGTACTCATGATAAGTAAACCGTGATGGTGTCTAAACCCTGCATAATGTAAATATATTATACTGTGCATTGTAATGGATTGTTGTACACAAGATGAGTAAGCCATGATGCTGTCTAACCCTGTGTAATGTAAATATATTATACTGTACATTGCAATGGACTTTTGTACTCATGATAAGTAAACCGTGATGCTGTCTAAACCCTGCGTAATGTTAATGTGTTATAGTGTTTCTTGCAATGGACTGTTGTACTAATGATAAGTAAACCATGATGCTGTCTAAACCCTTTGTAATGTAAATGTATTATACTGTACATTGTAATGGACTGTTGTACTCATGATAAGTAAACCGTGATGCTGTCTAAACCCCTTATAATGTAAATGTCTTATACTGTACTTTGTAATGGACTGTTGTACTCATGGTAAGTATACCATTATGCTGTCTAAACCCTGCATAATGTAAATGTATTATACTGTACATTGTAATGGACTGTTGTACTCATGATAAGTAAACTGTGATGCTGTCTAAACCCTGCTTAATGTAAATGTATTATACTGTACGTTGTAATGAATTGTACTCATGATAAGTAATCCGTGATGCTGTCTAAACCCCATATAATGTAAATGTATTATACTGTACATTGTAATGGACTGTTTTACTCATGATAAGTAAACCGTGATGCTGTCTAAACCACTTATAATGTAAGTGTGTTATACTGTACATTGTAATGGAGTGTTGTACTCATGATAATTAAACCAAATTGTTGTCTAAACCCTGCATAATGTAACTGTATTATACTGTACATTGTAATGGAGTGTTGTACTCATGATAAGTAAACCATGATGCTGTCTAAACCCTGCATAATGTAAATGTATTATACTGTACATTGTAATGGACTGTTGTACTCATGATAATTAAACCGTGATGCTGTCTAAACCCTGCATAATGTAAATGTATTATATTGTACTTTGTAATGGACTGTTGTACTCATGATATGTAATCTGTGATGCTGTCTAAACCCTGCATAACGTAAATATATTATACTGTACATTGTAATGGAGTGTTGTACTCATGATAAGTAAACTATGATACTGTCTAAACCCTCCATAATGTAAGTGTATTATGTTGTACATTGTAATGGAGTATTGTACTCTTGATAGGTAAACTTTGTTGCTGTCTAAACTGCATAATGTATATGTGTTATACTGTGTGATGTAATGGACTGTTGTACTCATGATAAGTAAACCGTGATGTTGTCTAAACCCTGCATAATGTAAATGTACTATACTGTACGTTGTAATGGACTGTTGGACTCATGATAAGTAAACCGTGATGCTGTCTAAACCCTGCATAATGTAAATGTATTATACTGTACATTGTAATGGACTGTTGGACTCATGATAAACCGTGATGCTGTCTAAACCCTGCATAATGTAAATGTATTATACTGTACTTTGTAATGGACTGTTGTACTCATGATAAGTAAACCATGATGCTGTCTAAACCCTGCATAATGTAAATGTATTATACTGTACATTGTAATGGACTGTTGTACTCATGATAAGTAAACCGTGATGCTGTCTAAACCCTGCATAATGTAAATGTATTATACTGTACATTGTAATGGACTGTTGTACTCATGATAAGTAAACCGTGATGCTGTCTAAACCCTGCATAATGTAAATGTATTATACTGTACATTGTAATGGATTGTTGTACTCATGATAAGTAAACCGTGATGCTGTCTAAACCCTGCATAATGTAAATGTATTATACTGTACATTGTAATGGACTGTTGTACTCATGATAAGTAAACTGTGATGCTGTCTAAACCCTGCATAATGTAAATGTATTATACTGTACATTGTAATGGACTGTTGTACTCATGATAAGTAAACCGTGATGCTGTCTAAACCCTGCATAATGTAAATGTATTATACTGTACATTGTAATGGACTGTTGTACTCATGATAAGTAAACTGTGATGCTGTCTAAACCCTGCGTAATGTAAATGTATTATACTGTACATTGTAATGGACTGTTGTACTCATGATAAGTAAACCGTGATGCTGTCTAAACCCTGCGTAATGTAAATGTATTATACTGTACGTTGCAATGGACTGTTGTACTCATGATAAGCAAACCATGATGCTGTCTAAACCCTGCGTAATGTAAATGTATTATACTGTGCATTGTAATGGACTGTTGTACTCATGATAAGTAAACCGTGATGCTGTCTAAACCCTGCATAATGTAAATGTATTATACCGTGCTTTGTAATGGACTGTTGTACTCTTGATAGGTAAACTTTGTTGCTGTCTAAACTGCATAATGTATATGTGTTACACTGTGTGATGTAATGGACTGTTGTACTCATGATAAGTAAACCGTGATGTTGTCTAAACCCTGCATAATGTAACTGTGTTATACTGTACATTGTATTGGACTATTGGACTCATGATAAGCAAGCCATGATGATGTCTAAACCCTGCATAATGTAAACGTATTATATTGTACTTTGTAATGGAGTGTTGTACTCATGATAAGTAAACTGTGATGCTGTCTATACCCTGCATAATGTAAATGTATTATACTGTACATTGTAATGGACTGTTGGACTCATGATAAACCGTGATGCTGTCTAAACCCTGCATAATGTAAATGTATTATACTGTACATTGTAATGGACTGTTGTACTCATGATAAGTAAACCATGATGCTGTCTAAACCCTGCATAATGTAAATGTATTATACTGTATGTTGTAATGGACTGTTGTACTCATGATAAGTAAACCATGATGCTGTCTAAACACTGCATAATGTAAATGTATTATACTGTACATTGTAATGGACTGTTGTACTCATGATAAGTAAACCATGATGCTGTCTAAACCCTGCATAATGTAAATGTATTATACTGTACGTTGTAATGGACTGTTGTACTCATGATAAGTAAACCATGATGCTGTCTAAACCCTGCATAATGTAAATGTATTATACTGTACATTGTAATGGACTGTTGTACTCATGATAAGTAAACCATGATGCTGTCTAAACCCTGCATAATGTAAATGTATTATACTGTACATTGCAATGGACTGTTGTACTCATGATAAGTAAACTATGATGCTGTCTAAACCCTGCGTAATGTAAATATATTATACTGTACATTGCAATGGTCTCTTGTACTCATGTTAAGTAAACCATGATGCTGTCCAAACCCTGCGTAATGTAAACGTATTATACTGTACGTTGTAATGGACTGTTGTACTCATGATAAGTAAATTGTGATGCTGTCTAAACCCTGTGTAATGTGAAGGTATTATACTGTACGTTGTAATGGGCTGTTGTACTCATTATAAGTAAACCATGATGCTGTCTAAACCCTGCGTAATGTAAATGTATTATACTGTACGTTGCAATGGACTGTTGTACTCATGATAAGCAAACCATGATGCTGTCTAAACCCCTGCATAATGTAAATGTATTATACTGTACATTGTAATGGAGTGTTGTACCCATGATAAGTAAACTGTGATGCTGTCTAAACCCTACATAATATAAATGTATTATACTGTATGTTGTAATTGACTGTTGCACTCATGATAAGTAAGCCATGATGCTGTCTAAATCCTGCATAATGTAAATGTATTATACTGTATTTTGTAATGGACTGTTGTACTCATGATGAGTAAACCATGATGCGGTCTATACCTTGCATTATGTAAATGTATTATACTGTACATTGTATCGGACTGTTGTACTCATGATGAGTAAACCGTGAGGCTGTCTAAACACTGCATAATGAAATGTATTATAATGTACTTTGTAATGGACGGTTGTACTCATGATGAGTAAACCATGATGCTGTCTGAACATTGCATAATGTAAATGTATTATACTGGACATTGTATTGGACTGTTTTACTCATGATGAGTAAACCATGATGCTGTCTAAACACTGCATAATGTAAATGTATTATACTGTACATTGTAATGGACTGCTGTGCTCATGATGAGTAAACCATGATACTGTCTAAACACTGCATAATGTAAATGTATTATACTGTATGTTGTAATGGACTGTTGTACTCATGATAAGTAAACCATGATGCTGTCTAAACCCTGCATAATGTAAATGTATTATACTGTACATTGTAATGGACTGTTGTACTCATGATAATTAAACCGTGATGCTGTGTAAACCCTGCATAATGTAAATGTATTATACTGTACATTGTAATGGACTGTTGTACTCATGATAAGTAAACCATGATGCTGTCTAAACCCTGCATAATGTAAATGTATTATACTGTACGTTGTAATGGACTGTTGTACTCATGATAAGTAAACCATGATGCTGTCTAAACCCTGCATAATGTAAACGTATTATACTGTACATTGTAATGGATTGTTGTACTCATGATAAGTAAACCATGACGCTGTCTAAACCCTGCATAATGTAAATGTAGTATACTGTACATTGTAATGGACTGTTGTACTCATGAAGAGTAAACCATGATGCTGTCTAAACCCTGCATAATGTAAATGTATTATATTGTACGTTGTAATGGACTGTTGTACTCATGATAAGTAAACCGTGATGTTGTCTAAACCCTGCATAATGTAACTGTATTATACTGTACATTGTAATGGACTGTTGGACTCATGATAAGTAAACCGTGATGCTGTCTAAACCCTGCATAATGTAAATGTATTATATTGTACATTGTAATGGACTGTTGCACTTATAATAAGTAAACCGTGATGCTGTCTAAACACTGCATAATGTAAATGTACTATACTGTACATTGAAATGGACTGTTGGACTCATGATAAGCAAGCCATGATGATGTCTAAACCCTGCATAATGTAAACGTATTATATTGTACTTTGTAATGGAGTGTTGTAATCATGATAAGTAAACCGTGATGCTGTCTAAACACTGCATAATGTGTATGTATTATACTATACGTTGCAATGGACTGTTGTGCTCATGATAAGTAAACCGTGATGCTGTCTAAACCACTTATAATGTAAATGTGTTATACTGTACGTTGTAATGGAGTGTTGCACTCATGATAATTAAACCGTGATGTTGTCTAAACCCTGCATAATGTAAATGTATTATACTGTACATTGAAATGGACTGTTGGACTCATGATAAGTAAACCATGATGCTGTCTTAACCCTGCATAATGTAAATGTATTATACTGTACGTTGCAATGGACTGTTGTACTCATGATAAGTAAACCGTGATGCTGTCTAAACCCTGCATAATGTAAATGTATTATACTGTACATTGTAATGGACTGTTGTACTCATGATAAGTAAACCATGATGCTGTCTAAACCCTGCATAATGTAAATGTATTATACTGTATGTTGTAATGGACTGTTGTACTCATGATAAGTAAACCATGATGCTGTCTAAACACTGCATAATGTAAATGTATTATACTGTACATTGTAATGGACTGTTGTACTCATGATAAGTAAACCATGATGCTGTCTAAACACTGCATAATGTAAATGTATTATACTGTATGTTGTAATGGACTGTTGTACTCATGATAAGTAAACCATGATGCTGTCTAAACCCTGCATAATGTAAATGTATTATACTGTGCATTGTAATGGACTGTTGTACTCATGATAAGTAAACCATGATGCTGTCTAAACACTGCATAATGTAAATGTATTATACTGTACATTGTAAGGGACTGTTGCACTCATTATAAGTATCCATGATGCTGTCTAAACAATGCATAATGTATATGTGTTATACTGTGTGATGTAATGGACTGTTGTACTCAAGATAAGTAAACCGTGATGGTGTCTAAACCCTGCATAATGTAAATGTATTATACTGTGCATTGTAATGGACTGTTGTACTCATGATAAGTAAACCATGATGCTGTCTAAACACTGCATAATGTAAATGTATTATACTGTACATTGTAATGGACTGTTGTACTCATGATGAGTAAACCATGATGCTGTCTAAACACTGCATAATGTAAATGTATTATACTGTACATTGTAATGGACTGTTGTACTCATGATAAGTAAACCGTGATGCTGTCTTAACCCTGCATAATGTAAATGTATTATACTGTACATTGTAATGGACTGTTGTACTCATGAAGAGTAAACCATGATGCTGTCTAAACCCTGCATAATGTAAATGCATTATACTGTACATTGCAATGGACTGTTGTACTCATGATAAGTAAACCATGATGCTGTCTAAACCCTGCATAATGTAAATGTATTATACTGTACTTTGTAATGGACTGTTGTGCTAATGATGAGTAAACCATGATGCTGTCTAAACCCTGCATAATGTAAATGTATTATACTGTACGTTGTAATGGACTGTTGTACTCATGATAAGTAAACCGTGATGTTGTCTAAACCCTGCATAATGTAACTGTATTATAATGTACATTGTAATGGTCTGTTGGACTCATGATAAGTAAAGCTTGACTCTGTCTAAACCATGCATAATGTAAATGTATTATATTGTACTTTGTAATGGACTGTTGTACTCATGATAAGTAAACCATGATGCTGTCTAAACCCTGCATAATGTAAATGTATTATACTGTACATTGTAATGGACTGTTGTACTCATGATGAGTAAACCATGATGCTGTCTAAACACTGCATAATGTAAATGTATTATACTGTACATTGTAATGGACTGTTGTATTCATGATAAGAAACCATGATGCTGTCTAAACCACTTATAATGTAAATGTGTTATACTGTACATTGAAATGGAGTGTTGTACTCATGATAATTAAACGAAATTGTTGTCTAAACCCTGCATAATGTAAATGTATTGAAATGTACTTTGTAATGATCTGTTGTACTTATAATAAGTAAACCATGACGCTGGCTAAACCCTGTGTAATGTAAATGTATTATACTGTACGTTGTAATGGACTGTTGTACTCATGATAAGTAAACCATGATGCTGTCTAAACACTGCATAATGTAAATGTATTATACTGTACATTGTAATGAATTGTTGTACTCATGATAAGTAAACCGTGATGCTGTCTAAACCCTGCGTAATGTAAATGCATTATACTGTACATTGCAATGGAGTGTTGTACTCATGATAAGTAAACCATGATGCTGTCTAAACCCTGCATAATGTAAATGTATTATACTGTACATTGTAATGGACTGTTGTACTCATGATGAGTAAACCATGATGCTGTCTAAACCCTGCATAATGTAAATGTATTATACTGTACATTGTAATGGACTGTTGTACTCATGATAAGTAAACCATGATGCTGTCTAAACACTGCATAATGTAAATGTATTATACTGTACATTGTAATGGACTGTTGCACTCATGATAAGTAAACCATGATGCTGTCTAAACACTGCATAATGTAAATGTATTATACTGTACATTGTAAGGGACTGTTGTACTCATGATAAGTAAACCATGATGCTGTCTAAACACTGCATAATGTAAATGTATTATACTGTACATTGTAAGGGACTGTTGTACTCATGATAAGTAAACCATGATGCTGTCTAAACACTGCATAATGTAAATGTATTATACTGTATGTTGTAATGGACTGTTGTACTCATGATAAGTAAACCATGATGCTGTCTAAACCCTGCATAATGTAAATGTATTATACTGTACATTGTAATGGACTGTTGTACTCATGATGAGTAAACCATGATGCTGTCTAAACACTGCATAATGTAAATGTATTATACTGTACATTGTAATGGACTGTTGTACTCATGATGAGTAAACCATGATGCTGTCTAAACCCTGCATAATGTAAATGTATTATACTGTACATTTTAATGGACTGTTGCACTCATGATAAGTAAACCATGATGCTGTCTAAAACTGCATAATGTAAATGTATTATACTGTACTATGTAAGGGACTGTTGTACTCATGATAAGTAAACCATGATGCGGTCTAAAAACTGCATAATGTAAATGTATTATACTGTACATTGTAATGGACTGTTGTACTCATGATAAGTAAACCATGATGCTGTCTAAACACTGCATAATGTGTATGTATTATACTGTGCATTGCAATGGACTGTTGTACTCATGATAAGTAAACCGTGATGCTGTTTAAACCCCTTATAATGTAAATGTATTATACTGTACATTGTAATGGACTGTTGTACTCATAATAAGTAAACCGTGATGTTGTCTAAACCTTGCATAATGTAAATGTACTATACTGTACGTTGTAATGGACTGTTGGACTCATGATAATTAAACCGTGATGCTGTCTAAACCCTGCATAATGTAAAAGTCTTATACTGTACTTTGTAATGGACTGTTGTACTCATGATAAGTAAACCATGATGCTGTCTAAACACTGCATAATGTAAATGTATTATACTGTACATTGTAATGGACTGTTGTACTCATGATAAGTAAACCATGATGCTGTCTAAACCCTGCATAATGTAAATGTATTATACTGTACATTGTAATGGACTGTTGTACTCATGATGAGTAAACCATGATGCTGTCTAAACACTGCATAATGTAAATGTATTATACTGTACATTGTAATGGACTGTTGTACTCATGATAAGTAAACCATGATGCTGTCTAAACACTGCATAATGTAAAAGTATTATACTGTACGTTGCAATGGACTGTTGTAATCATGATAAGTAAACTGATACTGTCTAAACCCTGCATAATGTAAATGTATTATACTGTACATTGTAATGGACTGTTGCACTCATGATAAGTAAACCATGATGCTGTCTAAACACTGCATAATGTAAATGTATTATACTGTACATTGTAAGGGACTGTTGTACTCATGATAAGTAAACCATGATGCTGTCTAAACACTGCATAATGTAAATGTATTATACTGTACATTGTAAGGGACTGTTGTACTCATGATAAGTAAACCATGATGCTGTCTAAACACTGCATAATGTAAATGTATTATACTGTACATTGTAAGGGACTGTTGTACTCATGATAAGTAAACCATGATGCTGTCTAAACACTGCATAATGTAAATGTATTATACTGTACGTTGTAAGGGACTGTTGTACTCATGATAAGTAAACCATGATGCTGTCTAAACACTGCATAATGTAAATGTATTATACTGTACATTGTAAGGGACTGTTGTACTCATGATAAGTAAACCATGATGCTGTCTAAACACTGCATAATGTAAATGTATTATACTGTACATTGTAAGGGACTGTTGTACTCATGATAAGTAAACCATGATGCTGTCTAAACACTGCATAATGTAAATGTATTATACTGTACATTGTAATGGACTGTTGTACTCATGATAAGTAAACCATGATGCTGTCTAAACACTGCATAATGTAAATGTATTATACTGTACATTGTAATGGACTGTTGTACTCATGATACGTAAACCATGATGCTGTCTAAACACTGCATAATGTAAATGTATTATACTGTACATTGTAATGGACTGCTGTACTCATGATATGTAAACCATGACGCTGTCTAAACCCTGACTAATGTAAATGTATTATACTGTACATTGTAATGGACTGCTGTACTCATGATACATAAACCATGATGCTGTCTAAACACTGCATAATGTAAATGTATTATACTGTACATTGTAATGGACTGCTGTACTCATGATAAGTAAACCATGATGCTGTCTAAACACTGCATAATGTAAATGTATTATACTGTACATTGTAATGGACTGTTGTACTCATGATAAGTAAACCATGATGCTGTCTAAACACTGCATAATGTAAATGTATTATACTGTACGTTGTAATGGACTGTTGTACTCATGATAAGTAAACCATGATGCTGTCTAAACACTGCATAATGTAAATGTATTATACTGTACATTGTAATGGACTGTTGTACTCATGATATGTAAACCATGATGCTGTCTAAACACTGCATAATGTAAATGTATTATACTGTACATTGTAATGGACTGCTGTACTCATGATACATAAACCATGATGCTGTCTAAACACTGCATGATGTAAATGTTTTATACTGTATGTTGTAATGGATTGTTGTACTCATGATAAGTAAACCATGATGCTGTCTAAACACTGCATAATGTAAATGTGTTATACTGTACATTGTAATGGACTGCTGTACTCCTGATATGTAAACCATGACACTGTCTAAACACTGCATAATGTAAATGTGTTATACTGTACGTTGTAATGGACTGCTGTACTCATGATACATAAACCATGATGCTGTCTAAACACTGCATAATGTAAATGTATTATACTGTATGTTGTAATGGACTGCTGTACTCATGATACATAAACCATGATGCTGTCTAAACACTGCATAATGTAAATGTATTATACTGTACATTGTAATGGACTGCTGTACTCATGATATGTAAACCATGATGCTTTCTTAACACTGCATAATATATATGTATTATGTCTGCATTTCAACACATTAGCCATGCAAATTATGTGCAATGCTATGGGCTGTTTGCACATATGCTCACTGATCCGTATTAAGGAGACTACTCTCAGATATTGTATGTCTGTAATTTACATTGCATATTGTACAGCCATGAGGAAATACAGAAGATGAGACACCAAATTATTATTATTTGGATACACTAATCTGAGCTCTAGATGGGCATGCTGAAGCATTTTAAGGAGAAATATCTGCACTCTGATGTTAAAACTGCTATTGCTGTGATTCTGAACATTTCTTCGAAATTCTGTAAGAGTCACTCTTGCAATTTGCAAGGAAAGAAAGGGTTGAAAAAGTATTAAAAATTTAAGAAAAAAAAAGGCAATATAACAATTAAGTTGTGTGAGGAGTCCAGTGAAATATACTGAACACAGTGTCTGTCAGTGTAGATGACTAAAGCTCTCAGTTGATGAACTTTTTCTAGTGCACGTTACAGAATGTTATTTCTTTCACCCTCACTTGCCAACTGTGTTACTTTGAGAAAGTTATTTAACCAGTGTTCCCCAGCTGACTCTGAAAAGTGAAATTTTGTCCAGTGTGTTCACCTTGACAGCAAAACAGGTAAAATAAAATGAAAAAAGTACATAAAAATTTGCAGTAGTAATGATGGGCAATCCTGTTCTTTTGTAAAGTGATTAGAAGTTGCTTGCAAAAAAGCTGCAGAGACGTATCCTTTGCAGAGTGTAAGAGTTGATTGTTATGCTGATTCATTGGATAGTATTCTCAAAAACTGATTTATAATTAATAAGTGTTTGAAGGACTATGAAACAGTACATGTACATTACATTGAGGCTTAGTTTGTCTATAATGCACTATTGTTTAGGGTGAGCTCTGCACTTTATATTTTGCAAAATAATTTTGGAAAACCTGCAGAAAGATGTAAATATTGCAGTATACCTTTATGATTTATTTGTCACATGGAAAACAGAGAGTGAACATCTGTGCTCCTTGCAGGAACTAAAAGAGTATAAGTTAAGACTGAAATCACAAGAGAAGCCAGGCCACTCATGTGACACAGAAATAAAACTTGGAAAACATTGTCTATTGAAAAAACACCAGGAAAATTGTAATATTTTAAACAGCTTAAGAACCTTTCTCAACAAGAAAATCAGATCAGACCAAACTAAATATTTTTTCAAGCTCAAAGACAACCCCTAATAGAACCCTAAGCTTTTCTGGAATGCAATCAAAAGACTAATACATCCAGGCCAAACTACAACCCCTTCACCAACTACTACCAACCCGGTCCCTATACTTACCCAATTCAATACACATTTCATACACACTGTCCTCTCCCTACTTAACAACAAACTAGCCACCAGCCTCACTATTCTAGACAGTACTAATTACCTATAAAATCCTTTCCCCTCCAACCCGTATCTACATCTGCTATCACAAAACATCTCCTAAATCTAAAAAAATTCAAATCAGATGCTGATAACTGACCACTAGAATATGTCAGAATTGCTGTAGGTGCTACAGCATGCCCTGTATCTGTACTCATAAATTGATCAGTTACAGAAAGCTACATCCTAACCATCAACATCATACCTCTACATAAATGGGGAACAGCCATCATCTCCTATTTCTGACCTATAGCCATTCATTCTACCACCACCCTTGAAAATATTAGAAAGATGCATTTATTTTCAACTCTTTTCCATCTTCATAATAATAATCTCCTCTTCATCACTGAACATGGTTTCCAACTTCACCACAGCATCATTACTGCTCTGCTCGGTTTTACCAAAATCATAAAGTCTAATAGAAACAATGGCAAACTGGTATCCTCCCTCTTCTTAGACAGGTCAAAAGCATCTGATATAGTTTCACACCAATGCCTGCTCCATGAACTATTCTCCCTTGGACTCACCCATTCATACCTTAGCTGGTTCAACAGCTATCTCATCAACATAACCCAAGCTGTAAAATGGAAATCCAATCTCCCCCTTTCTTTCTGTCTTTGTTGGTGTACCTCAGGGATCGATTCTGGGCCCTTTGCTATTCAACATATTCACAAATAATATTCACAAAGCTACCACAAAAGCCTCTACAATGCAATCTGCAGATGATGCTACACCCATACTCTCTGCACCAAGTCTACTGCTACTCCACAAGATGACCCAGAACTCCTTTTCCTTAGTTGAGGCCTGGCTTGATGACTACCACCTACTTTTAAATGCTAAAAAAAATAATGCTGTTTTTACCCAAATCTCTGTTAGCACAGAAACAAACCTTCATCACATCACCAAATAATACCTCAGTTGAAACAGTTTCCAGCATAAATCTTCTTAGTGTCTTAATTGATGATAACTTAAAATATGACAAACACATGACTTAAGCCATCAAAAAAACTCACCAAACAATAGGCCTACTCTACAGAAGCAAACTGTTTTTTTGACAGACTACTCCAGGAATCTTTTAGCAGCATCTTATCTTCTCCATTCATTTCTCTAAGCAGTACCCATCCTGACTAGCCCTCGTTCCACATTAAAAAATAAACTAGCAGTTTGATACAATAAAATAGCTAAGTTTGCATGCAGCTTGCCAAACCATTCACACCACTGCCTAACACTGAAACACATACACTGGCTCAAACTACCAAATTACCTTACCTACTCCCGACTGTTTAGTGCTCACAAAATAATACACAGACCCATCTCTGCAAAACAAGCTCAAACACCAACTCCTTTCTAAGAATATCCACTCACAGAACAAATATCTCCTGACCAGGGCCAAGTCTCATAGCAGTGAAGACGACTCACTTTACTCGGCCTATATTTATTTATTTATTTATTTATTTATTTGCTAGGAAAGTTGACTGGGCCAGAAACCTAGTTTCAGTGGAGGCCCGGGGAGAAAAGATCCAGAGAAATACAAGCAATATACAATAATTAGATGGTACAACATTATACAGACAATAAGATGCAGAGTACACATCATCTAGTTAGTCTATACAAAGTAGTATTCAATACAGTTTTCTAGTCGATACAGTGTACATATTAAATAATAGTTATGACCAAATGACATTTCCTTTATATATATGTATTTATTTTTGAGTAGTAATAAACACTGAGGAGAGGTAGAAAATTAGATAAGAAGTGGACAGTGTGTTGAGAGAGTTATATATATCTTGTCAGTCAGGTTTGGCGCAGGAACAATGCCAATTCTTGGATAGATGTTCAAATCATAGTAATTTGAAATAAATTCAAATATGTTTTGGAGGGTGTGGGGTAGAGAGTTCCTTAATTTGGCTATATGATTTGAAAATAGGGCTTCACCATGAGTGTTGTTAGCTTTGTTTACTGTGAGAAAGTTTCTGTCTGCAGATCTTAGACTTCATAGGCATGAGTAGGGAACAACAAGTTGCTTGAAGGATGGACAACTGTCAAGATGGAAGATGATATTGTGCGTGAATTTAAGTTGGTAGAGATGAACAAGGTTAGGTATCTCGAGCCAATTTAAATTATGTAGAGCAGTACAATGGTGGGTTTGGTGGGGAAGGTTGGCTGCAAAATGGGCTATTTTGTTGTAGCAAGTTTCTAATTTGGTTAAGTTTGATTTTTTTTTTAAGTTGGTAAAGAGGGGAAAAGCATATAGGAGTGTAAAGAGGAAGAAGGTTCTGGATATGGCTAGTCTGCTATTGTCAGTGAAGAATGGCTTGCTTCTGTACAGTGTGCCAAGTTTGATGTGAACTTTCTTAATTGTGGTGGCTATGTGTTAGTCAAATCTGAGTTTGTTGTCAATTGTCACTCCAAGGAGTTTTGTATGCTCAACTGGCTGGATGACTGTGTTGTTTGCTGAAAGAATAGTGAAAGGAGGGGTGGTCGGTGATTGTTTGCTACTGGTAAATAGCATTAACTGTGTCTTTTTGGGGTAGAGGATTAGTTGCGATTTACTTAGATATTTTTCTATATTATTAAAAGCTTGTTGGGCTACTATTTGGAGGTCTGGTAAGGTATCTGCTGAGCAGATTAAAGTTGGATCGTCTGCATACCAAACTACTTTAGCATGTGTTGTGGATGAGGCTAGATCATTAGAGATGATGGTGAAAAGAAGGGGTCCTAATATGGACCCCTGGGGGACTCCAACCGAGACAGGCATAAGTGGTGAGAGTTCAGATTTCCATTGTACTGCTTGTTGTCTGTCAGAAAGATAGCTTAGGAACCAGAAGAGGGAAGTCTTTGATAGGTTTAGTGAGGCAAGAGTACTAAGGAGTTTCTGATGGGAGACAGTGTCAAAGGCTTTTGACATGTCTAAGAAGATTGATGCTACTTGCTGGTTTGAATTTCTCAGCTGGTTGATGGTGCTAGAGAAATTAATTAGGGTTGTGGTGGTGCTATGTTTTGGTCTGAAACCATGTTGGGGGGAGAGATATGGTTGTGAGATAACAAGTATTGTAGTAACTGAGTGTGGATACATTTTTCCAGAATTTTGACACAGGGGGAAAGGATGGCTATGGGTCTGTAATTGTTGAATTCTGTTGATGTTCCTCCTTTATGCAGAGGCGTGATGTAGGAAATTTTCCATAATTTTGGGACATATTGTTCTGCTATAAACCTATTTAACAGAAATGAAATAGACAAAGCTATGGCATCAGGTGACAGTTTGAGGTACTCATTGGGTAGCTGGTCAGCTGCTAAGGAAGAAGATTTCAGTTTTTTCAGCATTGCCTTATGGTGTTAGTTGGGGCAGGTTTGAGGTTAAAAAAGTTGTTTTAGTGTCCACATTATGTGGAAGAGACAGAGGGGTGGAATTGTTCCCAGTAACTAAGGAGAGGATGGTGTTTATAAAGTAGGTGTTGATTTGTGAGGCAATACTCATGCTTTGGTTATTGGCTGTTGGTTCTGGAGTTGTAGCTTTACCTGGAGTGAGTTAATTGCTTGCCAGAACATTTTGGGATTGTTTTCATATTTGTTTTGCATAGTTGTATAATATGTTTTTTTTTTTTTTTTTTGTTTGATTGCGGACCTGCTGGTATGCTAGCAGAGTTTTATTGTATTTTGTTTTTTGGTATTGATACCAGGTTTTGTCTCTTAGTTTTTGAAGTTTAATGGTTTCTTTTGATATCCAGGACAATTTCTTATTTTTAACACAACATGTACGAGTTGGTGCTAAGCTATTTAGAGTAGCTAGAAATGTGTCACTGAAGTATGTTATGGCCTTATCAAGTTGGAAATGATGGAGTGGTGTCCAGTTGCATTTATTGAGCATGTCTATGAATGCTTCATTGGAGACATGTTTGGTATTTCGTACGACTTTGTAAACTATGGTTCGGGGTGAGTTGAGCTGATGACGGATTAAGTAGGTAGGTCTATGGTCACTTAAATTATTTGGAAGGCATCCGGATAGATAGTTGTTGGTGGTACTGTTGATAAGGGACCACTCTAAGATAGATTCCATTTTGCTATGTTTATCTATTTGTGTGGGAAACTGGATTGTTTGAGAGAAACCATGTAGATTTCACTCTGATCTGCTCCGACGCCTCCCTCCATAATCTCCAAGTAATTACCCAAAACTGCTTTGCTGCAGTTGAAACATGGTTCATTGAGAAGAAACTGATCTTGAATCCAACAAAAAACAAGCTACTACTAATTTTCCCCACCTCAGCCTCTTCCTTAGGACAACACCCTCCACTTACTAATAATAGGACCTTCCATGTTCAGTCCACTAATGGTACCATCATAGAGCCTGTCACTAATGCCAAACTACTGGGAGTTACTATTGATCACAAGCTCAAATTTGATATGCACATCAGTCAAACTATAAAAACTGTAAACAAGAAACTAGGCTCTATGTATAGAATTAAAAACTTTCTAACCCCTACTACCAAACTAACCATTGCACGTACACATCTTCTCTCCCCCTGCTGTATGCCTCCCCAGTTCTCCTTCCTTAATAAAGCTGAGCTCAACAAACTCTCTATGACTTATAATCATATTGCCAAATTAGAACAGGTGAACCGCACCATACATCACTGCCTAAACCTAAAAAAACTAGCCTGGTTAGAACTCCCCAATCTTCTTAAACTTAATCAACTTACTGAAGCATTTAAAATAATCAAGGAACCACATAAACCCCCCTCAATGAACAAACTTTTCACCCCTATTCTAATCTCAGCTGCCTTAGATCCTCCAATAGTGAACTAGTACAAACAATCAAAACTAATAACTTAGGTGGGGATGCTCTTTATGCTAATTCCATCGAAAACTATGGAACTCCTTCCTAGCGACCTAAGACTAACTACCTCCTTAGCAAGTTCAAAAGTAACCTCAAATCTTTCCTAAAAGCGCATTGGCTATGTTCCTGTACCAAACCTGACTAGTCCTAAAAATCCCAATACTATCCATGCTATCTCCCGATGCATTTTTTTCTCTCTTATTCTACACTGCCCTGCTAAACTATAGTACAGGATCTCTAGTTCACTGTAACACCCCTCTATTTATGAATCCCTGAGCATTATACTTATATTTCTTTTCCTATCTCTTGGAGCCTATAATATCATCTTTAATAGTGTCCATGGATCCTATGTTTTCATTAATCCACTTACCATATGAATTACTTAAGTTATAGCTAATTTTTAACTTGATGTCTCTTCTTACTATGATATCCAAAATTGTTACTATGTAATGCAAACCTAAACCTTGTCTCAGTTATGAAGATGTTTTTCTTTTTTTCCTTGAACTTTCTTGCAACTGATATGTTTAAACTTTTGATTACCTTACCATGTTATTTTGAAATCGTTGAAATGTAACTCAAAAAGCTTTGTACTGGAGCAAAAGCTTTTGTACTAATTTTCTCCCCGGGTCTCTACTGAAAAGGGATATGTATCCAGTTGGACTAACCCGGTAAACAAATGTAAAATAAAATAAATAAATAAATAAATAAATATATTTATGAAGGTAGAGGGGTTATCACCAGTGCAAGTGTTCCAGTCTAAGTTGAAGTCACCTGTAATAATGGTTTCATGGGTGTAGGTGAAGGCTGTCCAGGCTATGAGTTCCTGAATGGCAGTGGAAGTATTCTTGGGAGGTATGTAAGTGGCTATTATGGTAATATTTTTCTTTGAGTTGATTCTGAGACATGTTACTAGAAGTTAAAAGTTGTAATCATAAGGGTATTTGATGGGTAGGTAGTCTATGTTTAGGTTATCTTTGTACAAGATTGCAACCCTGCTACCCTTCTTCCTGATCCTGTCTAATCTGTGTACACTATAACCTTGTGGGAGTATGTCTGGGTCTCTTATATGGGGTTTTAGCCAAGTTTCTGTTGCTATAAGACTGTCTGGTGAGTATTGTATAATGGCTGCATGAAAGTCTGTGATCTTGTTAAGTAGGCTTCTAAGGCTCATGTTAAGAATGATAAGGTCTGTAGTATTAATATGAGGAAGGGGTGGAATGGTAGCCATGATGGTATGTTATGAAGTATGTGGCCCAGGATTGGGGTGTATATCACCACTATGGAGAATCTGTGATAATACACATGCATGTTTGTGTGATAATTTGGAGAGTATGTGAAGGTGTTTGCTGAAATGGTTAGTGGTATTACTGACAAATACATTTGAAATGGAAGTATGTAATACCTGTATGATTGTAGAGTTGGGAGGAGATGGCATGGTAAGAGAGTGAAGAGTGGATGGTGTTAGTATAATATAGTGTGAGGTTAGGACATGTTGTATCTGTAGGTGACTGTAGAATGTTAGATACTATGCAGATAGCAGTAGGGTATAGAGTCTGGGCATTAGGAAGAGCATGGTGTTTATTCTTTTTAAAAAGTAGGTTACCTGGATGGCGTGATGAAGATATAGGGAAAGAGGGGTGTTGGTGTAGTGTGGTGGGAGTAGCATGATTAAGGATTGTTGCAATTAAGTCGTGTGAGGAAATGGAGGAGTATTGCAAATAGTGTGATTGGTTAACTGAGGTTTGATTGGCAGATAGAGGCTAATTCTTGATTGGGGGAAGTTAAGGGAGTGGTTAGCATTGGTATAAGTCTAGGTGATGCAGGGATGTGTGGGAATGGGGGTAGGGTAGGGGAGCAGAGTGAGCCCGAGTGTAGCAAGGGCGAATGGAGCATGCTGGCGCCCCCTCACAGAAGAATACAAAGAAAAGCAATCAGTATGAGAAGTAGAAGCTTTGGCACTGTAAGGGAAGTGAAAGCAAGAAGAGGTAGATGCAAAAAGGTAGGAGTGTAAGCAGATAGTTGCAGACACACTATATTTATGGCCTTGGTGTGTAAGTAAAACAAAGGAAGGAAAATATATCTAGGGACAAAATACACCAAGTAAATGGTACTAGCCTTACTTTACAGGAATTTAATGGAGTGGCAGATTTAGTTGAGACAAGATACAACAAGTATATTATTAGTTGTGCCACTTAGTGGCAAGAGTCCAAGCTATAGTTGCCTGGGGTGGGGGTGGGGAGCCCTTGCAGGTGTGCATGCCGAACAAAGCAATGCTTAAAAATAACTAGTAAAAGTAACATATATGCTGTAAAAAGAAATGTAAACAACCAGTCATAATGTTTAAAACATAACTATTTATGACCAATTCTGCTAACAAGAAACTGCAAACATCCAGTCACCTATGCAGACTTGTCTGGTGGGTATCCTTAAGAGGTGTTACTCTTGGCTTGCAATAACTGTAGCGTAGCAGTGGTTCTATTTGCCAATGTTGTAGTTGCTGGGGGGGACCTGAGCTGTGCTGATACAGGCAGACCAAGTGTGCTGTAAAAGAGATAATAAGTTGTGTTAGGAATATGGCTAGTTATTACAAAGTGCACAACACCTCAGTGAGCAGTAAAGTAAGAGGAGTGAAGGTGAGTTGACTGAGTGTGGATGTGTGTTGTTAGGAGAAGTACAAAGTAAGCTAGAGAGGCTGTAATGTTACTATGTTAATAAGTTCTGGAACTCTGTCCTATCCACCCTAAAACAAGACAATATTATCACACATTTCAAATGAGATCTAAAACAACACCTATCTTCCTCATCACTATGGTTATGCTCCCATCCTGACTAAACCTACCTTTCTTTCTGTTTCTCTCCCATTGCCAATCTCTCTCTATCAAATATCCTAACTTTCACCTTTCTTATTCCAGTCTCGTTCTTTTTTCATTCCCAGTACTGCTAATCTCACTAACATATATCCAAAATCCTCTCCTTACTAATACCCCTTCCTTACCAACTTCATCACCTTACCTATATACTGTTATCTCAAACTCTCCACTATCAGAACGTTTCCTACTTCCGTTTTTCTTGATTATTTTTGCTTTATAGCCTTCCTCCTCCTCTGTTTTTTTATTTCTGCTCTAGTGACATCCTACCTCATTAAAATCAATATACATATACTGAACCTATGTGCATTATCATTGCTCTTGTATCTCCAGCTATTACATGTTAACATCTCTTTGACTTAACTTCTAAAGTATATGATACATGTCTTTACTATTTGTCTCAATACTACCTGCAAAATAATGCTTAATATGTTTCATTATTATTGTTGTTAAATAAAATTAAGAATTCAATACACAGGAGGTTCAGTTTCAAAAGTTTACTAGTGTACACCAGGAGGCAAAAAACGTACAAGTACAGAATTTTGTCTAACATGAAACAGGAAGCACACAATTCTATATAGTCTTTGCATTCAAGCTGTGCCCATCTTACTGACATGGTATGTCACAGGGCATCTACATCACTTTAGCTTACAGTCCTCTATTCATAAAAACTGCTGATGCTGTATATTTTAAAAAGGTTTTCCTCTGGTAACAATACGGCCTTGCTATCCACCTGGTCAGACATAATATCTTTCTGTAAAGTTACTTCTTCAAGGTTTTATATCAGTTTGAATACAATAGTGGATTAAATTTTCTAATACACATCTTTGTTCACTGTAACACTTTCCCACCAGCTGCATGCTATCTTAGTAACACATATACAAGGCCAAATCATCCCAGCAGGAAAGAGCAGAAGATTTCATTATTTCACATATTTAATTTCCTGACCCAGCAGATAATCACTTGTGAAAAGCATAAACATTAAAACTTGCTAAGCTAGCATCTGCCAGGGTCGGAGGTCAGTTTGCTTCAAGCAACACTGCAGTTTCAAAACTACTTACATTTACACATGAATTAATCCTTTCTGTTATATGATTAATAGAATAACATGCATTATATACTACTTTGTTTTTAAACTAGCATTTCTTATATATTCAAATACACATTTTTCTAACATTTTCCCCCCTATTAATACTTTTTATTCTATTTTGAAGTATGCATAGTGTCATTTCATCTCCCAACCTCTTCCACTAAGGATTTTCAGCTAGGTGAGTCATTCAATCTATACTTCAGAAAAAATGTCATCTGAGATCAATTTTTCAATCTCAATATCTTGATACAAGGTCTCAGTAACAGATACATCAATAAAATCTTTGTTTAGTCTTTTCATGCAGGGAATTCCACAGCAAACACATGCTCCTATTAGGAGTATACCCACACAAATGGCAATCAGAATATTCATTAGGATGGAACCCCCCCCCAAATAGATTCTGGAAAAAGTCCGTCAGTGGGTTTGGGCCTGGTTCAGTCATGGCTGATACTTGCTGAATTACCTCTAGGTGGTTGTTAATTTCATGACTATTGTCTGGTATGTATGCACAGCATTCTTCTTTGATAAGCGCACACGTACCACCTCTCACCACTAGGGTGAAGTCAAGAGCCATTCGATTTTGTAGCACAACAGTTCTCATTGCATTCAGTTCATCAGTCACCAGTTCTAGGGCAGAAAAAGTTGCATTACTCATTACTTTGAGAAGTTTCAACAACTTCCTCAGCTCCCAGATCGATTTGACTGCTCCATATGCTGGGAATATTCCTGCCCAAGATATAACACTGTCACTCAAGTCCATATGAGTCAATTTACTTTTGTCTTTCACGGTATTATGGTCTTTCCAGCCAGCTTCGATCCTTCCGACTGGATTTACAGGTTTTTCAACTGGACCTTCAAGTTTTCGGGCTGCTTCTCTCACGTTTCCTATCTTACCCAAAGGCAATTCTGCAGTATGTCTTATTGCCGGAACCAGATAACCCAAAAAACAACTGCCGGACCAATTCTCAGGTAACCATTTATATGCTTTTTTCCCACAAATAAAATAACAGTTTTCTACTTTAGTACTAATATGCATTAACCCTGCATGAAAAAATTTCTGATCTATAACTGACAATTGTTTAAACAAAACAGGATTTTTGCGAATGTCATTCATGGTTGTTTTCAGTGAGTTCAAATATGAGTCATAATTAGTATTGCAAAGAATATTGCCATTACTATTCTTAATATAACACCGGTAAGATATGGTTATATTACAATTGCTCCAGCCCACCTGGAGAGTATCATTTTTGTAAAAACATACAATTTCTTTTTGTGTGACAGGTAAAAATAAAGCTATTTTGTCCTGTGATCTCAGAGTTCCTGTATCAAAGAGTAAATTCTCCCAAGTCTCATTTATCCCCAAAGGGAAAGTGGACATTATCAGTCCTCCATATGCTGTTGGTATAGCTGTACAAACCCAGCAATTTGAAATGTTCATAGTCTCTGCATATACACGCTTCATGGCTAGGTATGTGCTATAATTTGGATGCCAGTCTATAGACGTTTCGTCACGCCTTCCCACTTTTACTTGTGTGGTTGTGTGCAGGATAAACCACAACAAGAGGAAAATTGTCACAATTACAGTCAATAAATGTATACTCAACAAAATGATTATGCAACATCTCTGGGGTTGATCTAAATTTCTATTCGCTTTGTTTTTGGCCATCTTGGTCCTGTTGTGTATCAGTCACAAAGTTTTTATCAAGTTGAAAGTTCTTTACCGGTTTGCAGTGTGTCAAATGAACCCAGGACGTCCTTTCGGCCACTCTGACTGCAGTAGGCATTGCCAACAGTACCTGGTACGGTCCTTCCCACTTTGGACTTGCCCAATTCTTCCTTTTCGTCACTTTCAGCCAAACCCACATCCCGGGGGCCAAAACTGCTTCTACCGGTCTGGTCTGTTCCTTATCTGAAAAAGTGTTAAACTGCAAAACAGATTTATTTGTTAACAGTTTCCTCATATAACTAGCTAATGAACTGTCAGCCTCTTGTTCTGTGGGCATGAGAGCTTTCCACTGAGGCACATAATATGGTCTCCCAAAAATCATTTCAAAGGGAGTCAAACCCTTCACATTTGGAACTGTTCTCATACTCAGCAGTGCTAAAGGCAGACAGTGTATCCAATTCTTTTGGGTTTCCTCAACTAACTTCCTAAGTTTATTCTTGAGAGTACCATTGTACCTTTCCACCAGTCCTGCTGACTGTGGGTGGTAGGCACAATGGTTCTTTAAGGAGATACCAAAAAATCTCCCAAGTTGCTGGATTGTCTGGTTCACAAAATGTGTGCCATTGTCACTATAAATCCTTTCCGGAATGCCAAATCTAGGGATTACTTCTTTTATCAGGGCTTTCGCCACTGTTGCTGCATCCGGATTTTTGATTGGAAAAGCTTCTACCCATTTGGAAAACATATCTACAATAACTAAACTGTATTTCTTCCCTTCACACTTACTCAATTCTATGAAATCCATACAAATAGTATGGAACGGATATGGTGGTATAGGAAAACTTCCTTGCTTGGTTTTAAATGCCCCTTGTGCATGGTGCTTGTTACAAGTATGACAAGCTGCACAAAATTTTTTTGTGTAGTTTGTGTATCCATATGTTTGGAATATTCGGTTTACTAACTGTACCATCCCCCCTGTTGAGACATGGCACTGCCCATGGCTCAACAAAGCTGCATATCTAAATAAATTAGACGGCAATATCGGTTTTCTCTCTTTGGAAATGTACAGTCCATTTTCAAGAATTGCACCTCGTTTTTCCCATTTTTGCTTTTCTGCTTTTGTAGTAAGCATCTGCATTGTTTTTAACATGTCTAAATCTAAAATCTCAGAGGGTTGTAATTCCTCATTCAAAAGTAAAGTTTCTGAGTCTGAGGCTGCTTGCTTTGCAGCTGCATCAGCTCGTGCATTGTCTTTCGATATCTTATCCTGTTGTTTTGTATGAGCTAAACATTTACAAATAGCTACTTTGGTAGGTAACTGAATAGATTCTAATAATTCCAAAATAAATTGCGTATGATTAATAGGTTTTCCACTAGATGTTATCATTCCTCTATTTTTCCATTGTTGCGCAAATACATGTACTGTAGAAAAAGCATACTGACTATCAGTATATATGTTTACACACTTGTTTTTTGCTGAAGTACATGCCCGCGTCAAAGCTATCAGTTCTGCTGCTTGTGTAGATAAGTTATGTGGTAAGGATTGGGCTTCTAGAATTTCAGTGTCTGTAACTCCTGCATACCCTACTAGATTCTTTCCTCTAGGGCCCCTTCTGCATGAGCCGTCCACGTAATATGTCACCTCGGCATTATCCAAGGGCATATCTGTGAGATCTTGTCTAGGCAAAGCTAACTGTTCAATTTCCTGCAGGCAGCTGTGTGGTGTGCCATCTGCAGGAGTTGGAAGTAATGTTGATGGATTTAATGTCGTATATCGTTCAATTGTCATATGAGGTTGGCTCAGCAGTATAGTCATACATGAAAGATGTCTAGCAGGAGATAGGTATGCTACTTTTTCTTGCAGTAAAATTATTGCGACTGCATGAGGCACTCTCAATGTGAGAGGGTGGAATAACACCACTGAGGCTGAAGCCTGTACTGCCATTGCAGCTGCAACTACTGCTTGTATACAGTGAGGCAAAGATCGCACCACTGGGTCTAACTGTGATGAATAATAGGCTATGGGGCATTGCTTGTCCCCATGTTGTTGCGTCAGCACTGATGTCATATATCCTTGTTTGCAATCTATGGTCTAAAAGAACCGTTTGTGATAATTTGGGAGTCCTAAAACTAATGAAGAAGCTATCAACTGCTTCAACCTGCAGAAAGCCGTTTCTGTTTCAGTTGTCCATTGTAAAATATCTTGTGCTGCCATTGGTGTTTTATATATCAAGTCAGTCAGTGGAGCAGATTCCAAAGCATAATTTGGTATCCAGCTCCGACAGAAATTAGTTGTACCCAAGAAAGATATCATTTCCTTCTTGGTTGCTGGTTTGGGTGCTTACAAAATTGCTGTTTTTCTTTCTTCGTCTAATATTCTACCTTCATTGGATATTACATATCCTAGGTATCTAACTTGTTTTTTCCAAAGTTGTAACTTACTTTTGTTTACTTTCTGTCCTTGTATTGCTAAAAATTTTAATAACTCTACAGTATCCTCCCTGCATTGTTGCTGGGTGGGGGCTGCTAGCAAGATGCCATCCACATAAAGTAGAATCTGACTACCTCCCGGTGGGGTAAACCCTGCTAGGTTGCTAGCCATTTCTTGTGCAAATATTGTTGGGCTCTCACAATATCCCTGTGGTAGTCGAGTATATGTATACCTTTTCCCCTGAAATGTAAATGCAAACCAATATTGACTATCAGGATGTATAGGTATCCAGAAGAAAGCATTGCTGATATCTACCACAGAGAAATACTTCTGTTGCGGTTTTAAATCATTTAACAGAGTATGTGGGTCTGGCACTGTAGGTGCTCTAGGTATCACTGCATTATTCACAGCTTGTAAATCTTGAACCATCCGCCATTCCCCGTTTGCTTTCTTAACAGGAAATAGGGGTGTATTACATGGTGAATCAGGAGATTCTACCAGTACTCCTTCTCTGAGTAATGCTGCTATTATAGGCTTGATTCCTATTTCTGCATCCTTTCTCAAAGGGTATTGTCTTTTCTGTGGTCTAAATGCTGACTTTGGGGTAATTGTAACTGGTCCTGCTGTTCGAATAAGTCCTACATCTGACTTGCCTGTTGACCAAAGAGTTGTTGGAATTTCACATAAGGCCTTTTCTTCTTCTTCTAATAGAAATGCTAATCAGCTGTCCTCGCTAGATTGCAAGTGAACAGCTGGATGTGTCTGTGTCAACCAATTCAGTTTTTGTTTCTGTATCCCTTGTTCTGACAGTTCTAAATCAGTCTGTTTCTCCCATCTTGTCACCTTTTCTCCTAAGTCTGCCCATTTTACATTTTTATTCTTTGTCAAGCTGACATGTGGTAATCGATTTGATCTATATAATGCAAGGAATTCTTGAGGTAATGAACAGCTAACTACACTGTTCCCCTCAGCATCCCAGTACAAAGTACGCAATACTAATCTAGTTGCACGATTTCTGAACAATTCTTGCTCATACTCTCTATCAGGTCCTGGTGTAGTACAGTAGTATAGAGTACAGTGTAACAAATGCTGTCGATCAGTGTCAAGGGAGGGGGCTTTACTGATGGCTACATTCATCAGTTCCTCGGTTACTGCCCCTGGACCAGTCGTGACTAGGTTCTGGCTGTACCAGTAAAAAGTTTCACCCTCCGATCGCACTACAAAGGTATCCATTTGTCTCTGCGCCTCCATACCTTGTACGGTTGGAACTACTGCTATGCCAAATATCTGCATAAGGTCCCTGCCCAATAGGTTTACTGGACACTTTGCAGAAACAACAATTTTACTTCTCTGGGTCATACCTGAAACAGGGTCAGTTATAGCTATATCATGGGAAAGTGGTTCCCTGTAGAGTTGTCCGTTTGCAGCTTTTACCAGTATATAATCAGGTGATTCAGAATGTTCTGGTAACTTGGAGGGGTGTATCAGGGTCTGTGACGCTCCTGAGTCACACAGGAATTTGACTTCCCTTCCCTCCACCAGAAGTGTAACTTCCGGTTTCGTATCTGCTAAGTAGAGCTCTAAGCTCAATAATGCTAAGTCCAAAATTTCACTTTCTTCATCCTCCATATCTACTTGCACTTCCTCTATTCCTTCTATCACATTTACATTTGTTTTTTGTTTATTAACTTTTCCTGATGATTTCTGACTTTCACATGATGTATCTTCACTATCATATAGTCAGTCCTCATCTCCCTTATCTTCTGTAATTACCTTTTTGTTCTGCTTACAATCCCTTGCTAGATATCCCTTTTTACCGCACTTGAAGCATTCACCTCTCTTTTTCCTCTCTTCAAAATCTTCTGATCGTTTGTCAGACTGTTTGTTTCTCTGGGCATTCTTCTTGCCCTTTTTACCTGATTATAACACAAATACTTCAGCTCCGTCTTCAGCAGTGAAGACTTGCGCCTTCTTTTTCTTTTTACTATTAAAATGTCTTTTAACATGTCTAGCGTATTCAAGTAAGGCTTGTAGCCTCCCTGTTTGATGGTCTATCATATGCTTCGTAATGAAGCTACTAATAGGTGCAATGCAACCTTTCAAAAATGCATTTTTCAATTGTTGTTCATACGGGGAATCATTCGTTTGGTTCTCAGGAACCGACATACCGCTATGATTATTAAAACATTCCAATAATCTAGCATAATACCCATCTATTGTCTCATTTTCCTGTTGTATGCATTGATTAATGCAAGTCCAGTCTGCTCTAGGTTTCCATTTCTCAGAGATTCGGTCTGTAAGACCTTTTACTCTGTTGTCTAATTCTGCGTCACTATGTAGTAGTGGTTTGAGCTCTGCATTACGCGGATTCCAGGTGCCACAAATCATGTGCCAATCTGGACCTATAATTTGTCTTACTACTTTTTCTACTTCTACCCCATTCAAGTGGTAACTCAACCTCATGCCTTGTAAATCTTCTAAAAATTTCGTAAAATTAACTTTCGGATGGGGGATTCCCTCAGTAGCTTTCCGGATATCCTCCGGTGTCCATGGTCTATATACTAAGAGTGTTGGGTTCTGCCCTTCCTGTCCTGCCTGAGGATTCGGGACCTCTATAAGTGGGCATATTTCTTCCTCACTCTCATCCTGTAGGTTTTTTTCTATTTGGTATGATTCTGCGTCCCTATGTATTTTACGTGTCCGGGACCTAGTTTCAATAGGATCTCTAACAAACGGTTGTGGTCTTGCTGAGACTTCAGGATAATGCAGAGGCGGACCAGCCTGCCCACTCGCTTCATATCCTGAAAAGGGTAAAGGAGGGGGCAAGGGAGGAGGAGGAGCTGTTGCTATTACTAAGTTATTATCTTCTTTGTCTAAAAATAATGTTTTTGAATTTTTAAGCTTCTGTTCTCTACGATTTGCTTCCTCAATCCACCTGTGTGCCTGAGGAATGCCTAATTGGCGTTGCTTTTTTGCCTTACCTCCCGCATCAGATTTAAGTTGCTTAAGGAGTTTAACTAGTGAAGTTTTATCTAGTTTACCATCAAATTCATATTTGTTAACCCATTTCATATAATACCTAACGTTATCGGAACGTTGTAATTGCATGTATTTTGCATCTTCGGTTAGGGGCGGATCTCACGATGTTTTAGTGCACTGATTTCCCATGGTAAAAGAAAATGTTACGTAACCCTTCTTATCATGTGATATCAGAAGTTCAGTAACTTTTCACAATTTATCTAGAATAACTGCCTACCTTATTCTGTTACCCTGATCTATGACCAAATATACAGTACTTCCTTTTGTCCCTGATCTGCATAACAAATCTTGACAACAATATACTGTAACCTAGTCCCTGATCTAAAACAGAAAAAAGGTAAATCTTCCTACCTGAGCCTCTGGTATTGAATTGTCCAGGATCCGCTCTTCGGCCACAGATCAGAAAGTGGCCAGCCTCTTTAAACTACAATTCAGTCGGAGGTCTTTTCACCCAAGAAGAACCATTTCGGTAACTTCTCCTGCGCAGTATTCGACCACCGCTAGACTCTGATCTGCAGCTGTCCGAGGGATTTCTGGTCCGAAGGACCAAACTGTTAAATAAAATTAAGAATTCAATACACAGGAGGTTCAGGTTCAAAAGTTTACTAGTGTACACCAGGAGGCAAAAAACGTACAAGTACAGAATTTTGTCTAACATGAAACAGGAAGCACACAATTCTATATAGTCTTTGCATTCAAGCTGTGCCCACCTTACTGACATGGTATGTCACAGGGCATCTACATCACTTTAGCTTATAGTCCTCTATTCATAAAAACTGCTGATGTGTATATTTTAAAAAAGTTTTCCTCTGGTAACAATACGGCCTTGCTATCAACCTGGTCAGACATAATGTCTTTCTGTAAAGTTACTTCTTCAAGGTTTCACATCAGTTCAAATACAATAGTGGATTCCATTTTCTAATACACATCTTTGTTCACTGTAACACTTTCCCACCAGCTGCATGCTATCTTAGTAACACATATACAAGGCCAAATCATCCCAGCAGGAAAGAGCAGAAGATTTCATTATTTCACATATTTAATTTCCTGACCCAGCAGATAATCACTTGTGAAAAGCATAAACATTAAAACTTGCTAAGCTAGCATCTGCCAGGGTCGGAGGTCAGTTTGCTTCAAGCCACACTGCAGTTTCAAAACTACTTACATTTACACATGAATTAATCCTTTCTGTTATATGATTAATAGAATAAAATGCATTATATACTACTTTGTTTTTAAACTAGCATTTCTTATATATTCAAATACACATTTTTCTAACAATTGCTAATTGTAAATATGTATTTTATGTGGTGCTTTTTTCCCTGAGCATATGCTGAAAATGGGAGTTGTACCCAGTTGGACTTTGCCAGTAAACAAAAGACAATCAATCAATCATTCACTCAATTAATCAATCAATCAATAAATAAATAAAAAAGCAGTAAAGACTTCTTAATGTGTGACAAATTGCTAGTACTGGAACTGTGATTCAACATACTATACCTAGAGGTGAGGAAACTTCTACCGTTTACTACTGTTTGTATTTTGAATCTATCTACTATAATAAATATGCATTTTAAGACTAAGAAGGAAATTCCATCTGTGATGTTTGGCATAAAGAAAGCTTATCATTATTAGTGGAGCAGAAAATTTAAGCTATTGATAGACTATAAACCATTGTTAAACTTGTT
This sequence comes from Protopterus annectens, assembly GCF_019279795.1. Taxonomy (NCBI): domain Eukaryota; kingdom Metazoa; phylum Chordata; order Ceratodontiformes; family Protopteridae; genus Protopterus; species Protopterus annectens. The sequence goes on along the minus strand of NC_056741.1, from coordinate 776,328,861 downwards.
TGGAAAGTAAAAAAAAAAAAAAAAAAACTGTAGTGAGAATCACAGTCACAAGAAATCACCTAGGGATTCATTAACAAGTGTGCACACCTCGCACTAAGCCGACCCACTGTTTGTGTTAGTGCAAAGAGCAGCAGTGCTCATTGAATATGCAAGCTGTTAAACAAGGCTTCATGTTCAGCAGCAACTGTTTGTGGCCAGGACACATGATTGTGGTCATGAACAAGTGCACAGGGATCGAGCACACAATATAAATAATGGGTTGTATCTACACGCAACCCCAGCAATCCAGCATGTGCGGAAGGGACAATACAAGGCAAAAGCAACTTGAATGAGATAATTAAGAGGCAGGGGAAGCTTAACAACTAAAATTTATTTAGATATAGGTGTAGCAGGGCACAAATAACAGTAATTAAATGTCTTTAACTATATAACAAATCATGTCAACTTAGGGATGCATGCACATAAGAAAAAGGAAATACTGACAAAGAAAGTGAGAGAAACATATCAACATTGAAATAACAGGTAGCAAGGAAAGTAGATACATTAGGGGATAAATTGCATATACTACAGGTATTGCTTAGCAGTTGTGTATCCACAAAGTTGTAATTAACATTATGCCATAGTCTCCACCTATCATGTTAAATGATTGTAATAAACTCTAAAGCTGTTGCCCTATGCACTTCAGACATGGACTTGTTATTCTCACATGTTGTCATTTTATTTATTTATTTTATATTTGTTTACTGGGAATGTCGACTGGGCCAGAGACCCATTTTCAGTGGAAGCCGGAGGGGAAAAGCTCCAAGGAGAGATGTTAACAAAAATTACAAAAATAACAAGAGGATATATTCTTAACAATAATATAACAGGCTAATTTAAAACATATTACAAAAGTTTCAAGAAGACATAGTCATAACAACAATATAACTTGCTAATACTAGGCAAAGATAGAAAAAGAGAAAGCACAGGAGTATATAATGGAATACATAACAAGACAATACACATGGCTGAGAATACAAATTAAGCATAAGGTGATGTTCATAAAAACATTTTCATAGGTTATAAAGGTACAACAAATGGAGATGTGAGAGAGAGAGTCAGAAAGAGACTAGATATTGGGTGGCTAAGAGGAAAAGAGGCTAAAAGCATTAGCTAGTGAGTAATGGAAGGTTATTTAAGAGACGTAGTATCAGCCAGGACTAGTACAGGAGCAAAGCCAGTTCTTAGTAAGGTGTTTTTTTAGTAATTGTTTGAATGTGGTGTTGCAGGTGCATTTAGGAAGTTCTTATGGTAAGTAGTTCCATAATTTAGCTACTTGGTTCAAAAATAGGGAGTCTCCATAGTTATTGTTAGAGTTGGTTACTTTCAGAAGGTTTTTGTTGGAGGACCTTACTGAGTGAGGACAAGAGTAAGAATGAACTAGGTCTATGAGAGCAGGGCTGTTACTAGGGTGGTAGAATATGGTATGTGTCACAAAAGGAAATGCTGCCAGCCTAGCTATCTGGAATTTTGTAAATAATTATATGTCATTTGTGAATATCAGCATGATTCATATGTTTGTGTTACAAATGTATTTGAACTGTATGTCATATAAGAGGGTTTGTACAGATGTGTGCTAAAAAGATATTTTGTAAAGTACTGAGCTTAGAGGTGTGACCACAGTGTACCCTGCTGGATTAAAACAGAAATGTATATACAGTATTGTTTGTATATATTTTAACAATGGAAACTGGAACACAGGAGGTTAATTTCAGAAAAATAGTTGAAAATTTAAATTATTTTATGACCACATAATAAAAGGATGTTATCTTTCAGTTTCAGTGCAGTAACAGACTCAATGTCTAGAACTAGAAGTTTTTTGTATTGTCTTGGAAGTGTTTATTGTTTTATGACTTCTAGGATATGCCTTGGATCTAAGAAAAGCCCTTATTTATGTATTTTTTGAGGTAGATGCTAAATGCTACCAGCTGGCATCAATGGCTGTTTTGAGCCTGTGAACTGAAGTCAGATGACAAGAAATGATGTCATTCTGCAAGTATCCCATCAGTAATATTTGGGATATTAAATTGGGAAGTCTCTGTGAGAGAGATAGCAGTCTGTATTTTCTCTTTGACCTGGCAAGATAATCCATTCAGGACATCTGTCAAATCTAAGGTTATTGTCTAGGAAACAGTATAATTCTTTTAGATATAATCAGGAATATAGTTGAGCTTAATTTAGATGTTTTTCCTTATTTATTTGAGACTGTCCTGCAATGTTGTTTTAAATATTTTGTTGTGATTTTGAACTCTGATATAACTGTAATTATATACTGAGTATTTTCTTGTTCTTTTATTATTTATTATTAAATATATTAAACCTTTCATTGTGGCTGATATTTGTGAGACATATTTAAGTTCTAAGAGAACTTGAATATTTATTTGGTGACACTCTGGGCCACTCCTAATAGCCTTGCTCCTGGTCAAACTACCATTTGTATTAACAGTAACATTTCACAGTAAGATTGGACACTCTTTGTTAAGGGCCTTAAAATAGCTGATAAGGAGTAGCTGGTGGCAGTAAAAACTACCTTACAATGTGGGCAGAAGGGGGCATAGGTAGTAAACCTGTGCCAGCCTTTCCAAGGTGTGTGTGTGTGTGTGTGTGTGTGTGTGTGTGTGTGTGTGTGTGTGTGTGTGTGTGTGTGTGTGTGTGTGTGTAAATAAAATCTCAAAGAGTGTGTGTGTCAACTACTTGGGCAGGAACACAAAGCACTGGTTGGACAGAGAGGGTGCTGGAGGTCTTGGCTTGGCCACTCAGCTGAGATCTCAACTCTATAGCTGTGCCAGTGAGGAGTCTTATTGGGGATCTGGAGAAAGAGGGAGAAACCATCCTTGGATTGATTGTGGTCTCTGTGCGCTCTTAAGGGAAATTGCTCTTGATGCAGAGAACTGCATCTGGAAATACTGTATGTGTGTACTTGTTATGCTCTCAAAGTATGTCCCCCATGGGTGCTAGTGGTGAGGATTGAGGCTCCTTGATTACTGTTACCAGTAGTGGGGCATCACAGTATGAGTGACATTTAGTTGGTTAAAGGTAAGTAGATTGGGAAGTTTTAGCCATTTTTGGAGCTACAGTGAGTTACAATGGTGTGATCTGAATGGGAGGTTTGAGGCCAATCTTGCTATCTTGTTGTAGCAGGACTTGATCTGTTTAACTCAGATTTTCTGAGGTTTGTGAAAATTGGGGATACATATAGCAGAGTGGAAAGAAGGTGGGTTCTGGCTATGGCGTGTCTAGTGGGATCAGTCAGGTAGGGTTTGATTATGTAGAGAGAGCCTAGCTTAATATGTACTTTCTTGATAGTTACTGCAAGGTGTTTGTCAAATCTAAGGTTATTATCCATGATCACTCCTAGGAGCTTAGTGTGTACCACTGGTTCTATAATAGTATTATTAGAGGAAGAGATGGTGAAAGGGAGTGGAGTATTGGATAGTGTGTTTCTGGCAAAGAACATGAGCTTAGTTTTATTGGGATTGAAAATAAGTTGAGAGTTGGAGAGATAGTTTTCTATGTCAATGAAGGCAGTCTGGGTTGTTAGGGGGAGTGCGGGTATGGAAGGGGCTGAACAAATAAGGATAGAATCATCAGCATATTGTATGATGGAAGCATTTTGTGTGGCTGATGAATGTTTATTTGTGAAGACAGAGAAAAATAGTGGGCCAAGTATTGACCCTTGGGGTACTGCTATTGTGTCACACTAAAAGAGAAGAACGTTGATTATGCCATTTCACAGCCTGTTGATGGTCAAAGTAGCTTAGAAACCAAGAGAGAGCAGATTGGGATAGGTTTAGGGATGCTAACTCATTCAGAAGTTTCTGATGAGAGACTGTGTCAACACCTTTTGACATGTCAAGAAATATAGCGGATACTTGGAGTCCAGTATTTCTAAGCTGGTTAATTGTATCAGTAAAACTGACAAGTGCAGTGGTAGTGCTGTGCTTAGGCCTGAAACCATGCTGAGATAGAGCTGGTAGATTATTGTTTAGAAGGTACTGGAATAGTTGTGCATGTATGCATTTTTCTAGAATTTTTGCATAGGGGGTGGCTATTAGCCTGTAGTTATTGAGTTCTGTGGATATGCCACCTTTATGAAGTGGGATGATATACAAAATTTTCTATAAATTTGGGAGGTATTGTTCAGTGATGGACCCGTTAATTAGGATGGAGATTGGAATAGAGACTGAGTCTTTTGCTATTTTAAGAAATTCATTAGGAAGTTGGTCTACTGCAAGTCATGATGGCTTATGTCTAGACAGTAACTTCTTAATGGTGCTAGTTTGGACGGGTTTAAAAGAGAAGAAGCTGAGGTTATTTGTGGTGTGTGTAAGTAAGAAAAGGAGGTTTTATTGTTGCTTTGTACCAGGGATAAGATAGAGTTAATGTAGTGAGAGTTAAACTAAGAGGCTATGCTATCGTTGGAGTTGGAAGAGTTGGGAGCAGGGGTTGAAATGTGACCTGGTTTAAAAGGTTATTAATGGCTTGCCAGAATCTTTGAGGATTATTCTGGAACTTATTTTGGGTGGTTGTATAGTAAGCTTTTTATCTAGTTTAATTTGTTTTTTGGCTTGGTTATGCAATTTATAACTATAGAAAGGCTATTGTAGAGTTAAAATTGTGTTAGCAAAGCATGTGTTGTATATTAATATAAATTATACAGTAGTTTAAATATGTATCTTAATGTATGTTTTCTAAAAATATATTTCCTGAGGCATGCTTAGAAAATTTGAAGTACTCCCATGATTATACAGAAAGCCTAGCTATACCCACATTGCAGGTGTATGTTATTCTCCTGCCATTGTAATGTATACTGTGCAAGTTATCAAAGAAATAAATTAGATCCACATGATTATGTCATGCTATACATATAGGTTAAAGAACTGTAAGCCTTTCAGGGCCTCATGCGTATGAAGGAAACAAGACTGATGTTGTGATGGTGTGCATACCTGTGACTATGTGGAAATAATGAGAAGAAAAACAGATTCCTGTGCAGTCATTCTAATAACAGTATTAACTGATGAAAAAAGGACTTGTGTCAGCAGCCCGCATGTTGTGAGTGGTAGACAGTTTGTGACTGTTCATGGATGCTGTGTATTTATGTAACACAATTCAGAAGGACATAACACGTACACAGAAGTGTCACACTGACAATTATATCGACTGAATAATGATACGATATGCATAATTACAGTTGTGTAAGTATAGCAGATGTGAGATATGTATATGCAAAATGAGGCTTATGGTCATGTGACATATGTAAACATTTGCATACATCAAGGTAAAACTCATGTTTGTAAAGTCTCTTGACAAATGACTTGTGTTTGTATGAATGTAATTTATGAATATCACTATACGTAGGATGAATGTACACGTATAACAGAAATGGATAGGTAGTTCAGACAATACTTAGGCAAAACAAAATTACAAGCCAACAGTACGGTATTATGAGTTCATATTAAAAACACGAACATTTACTTACCCGAACACCTAAACGCCGACACATATTCCACGAACCACAAATACACCAAATGCCCTAAACCACGAAATTCAAAAACTCGAAATGACATACTTATCCCATCCCACCACCCACTACATATGACCAACACAAACAAACTAATTATACAACAACTCCCCATTAATATTCCAAAACGTGCACGCTGATTGGTCAGCGTGCACGTTGTAAATCAGACTTATACTAATGGAAAAGGGTCCGGTCGCTCAGACTTTTTCCATTAGCATAAGTCTTTTTTTTCTTACAGCAATGGAGAAAGCAAGATCTCTGTTGCTTTTTAGAAAGCGTCTCGCTATGTTAAAGGAGTTTAACATAGAGAGACAGCTGTAAAAAAAGCAATTTAACTTTCTCCATTGCTTTTTTCAAAAGCTGTCTTGCTATGTTAAACTCCTTTAACATAGTGAGAAACTTTCTAAAAAGCAATGGAGATCTTGTTTTCTCCGTTGCTTGCACCCACAGCTCTGATGTACTGCGTAAGCATAAGCATGCGCAGTACATCAGAACTGCCGCAGAATACCGGACAGCTGTGGAAGGGCAGCAAGGAGGCATTATACAATGCCATTATTTAAGAAAACTAAGCATTTTTTTTCTTAAATAATGTCATTGTATAATAGCAATAACCCACTTCTGGGTGTGGGTAATGCTGGGTTTACCCATGGTTGTCTTTGCTTGGCCACTTGGGCTTCGCCTCATGACCAAACCACGACAACCATGTTTAAATCCAGCATTACCCACACCCAGGCGTGGGTTATTGCTTAAATAAACCACATACATACACTAACCAAAACCCTACTTCTAACCCTAAACTAAACCCAACTTCTAACCCTACACTAAATCTTGCATATACCACCATGTATGCACTTAACTTAACCCGCACCCTAACCCTAAGGTCCGTAACTATCGCACACTTACCTTAAAAAGCTATACCCAAAGAAGCTAAATAATTCACACACATACACTTAATAAAACCCTACTTCTAACTCTACACTAAATCTAACATACATTACCATCTATGCACTTACCTTAACACGCACCCTAACCCTAAGGTCCGTAATTATTGCACACCTACCTTACGGAGCTATACCACAAAAGGGCCAACCATGATGATTCGATGTTTCAGATTTTGCGCTTCAGGATGATGTTTTCGTGGTTCGATTTAGGTGTTCGGGTAAGTAAATATTTGTGTTTTTAATATGAACCTGGTATTATTACATTAGCTACTTGGCAAATGTATCAGGCTGCAATTATCTGAGCATGGTGCATTCATGGTACTGTAATTAACAATATGATGTGTATCCTTCCTGCTACAAGTGCTACACCATACATGTTGACAGAAAAATTGAATGAAAGTACATGTGAATGTGGTATAACAAATATTGTTGTATGTGATATTTAAACCTGAACTGAGCTGTGTTAAACATATTGTAATAACTGTATGACACTACAGTGACATACATCACTACCAGGTAAAACATTAATGTGCATTATTTATTGAACATTTGTTTACCGGGAAAGTCCGACTTGGAACAAAGCCAATTATCAGTGAAGGCCCGTGGAGAAACGCTCCAGACACATGTCTTTATAACATGGGAGGAATCGAGAGCACCTGGAGGAAACCCACCTGAATGCAGGGAGGACATGTAGACTCTGCCCAGAAGGCACCCTAGCCGAGAATTGAACCGGAGAACCTCTTGCTGTGAGGCGACAACCCTACTGCTGCACCACTGTGCCATCCAATTAGCAGTTGAACCATTGCGTTATCCATTAGCAGTTGAACTTTTGAACACTGACATTTCATATACACCAGCTGTACACTGAATATGGGAAATGTTGCTACTCTCCATGCATAGCTCAATGGCACCATTATGTGGACATAGGCAAAGGTAACCTTAAGGCAAATTTTAGAAATTTCTGATTAAGAAGAACAAATGACAAGAACTATTTCATAATATTGATTCTGCTAAATGGTGCACATCTACTGCATCATTTTACTGGACATGCTGAAAAGGAAGTACAGTAATGAATACTGCATCATCAGCTACACACAATAAACAACAATAAAGAATCATAACATAGTTTCAATCACACTTTTTCAAAACTTCACAACAGGGCACACATCCAGAAATGGGGAATAAACCATTACTGCCTTCTAAGCACGATATTGCAAGCATAATAATAATAACAATGGATATCTGTAAATGTTTGGATTAAATCGTTGAATACAGATAATTAGTTTTGGTGAAAAAAATAATGCCTGTAAGAATTCTCAGACATACTCTACAGTTGAATCTTGCCAGAACCAAACACACATCTGAAATGATACCTCAGAGAAAGAGCTGTATCAGCCATTGATGCCACATAAAGAAACATATCTGCTATCTTATGTAGAATGCACTTGAAGGGATTATATCAGTATCCTTCTAGAATGCTTATGCCTATCCTAATATGGAGTTTGAGACCTAAAAAAAATGTCTCTCTTTCTCTGCCATATCTTGCGTCTGCTTAAGCCAATCTTTCTCTCACAATTGTCTGACAGACCCATTCATTACAAGAGTGAAACCCCTGCCTATCATGCTCCACACTCTACAGATGTATGTATTAACTGTGTCTGCCACAGGAGATAGTAATGGACAAGTACTACACAGAACACACACTTCAGGTTGTGAAATAAGACAGGCTTGTGATGGACATTTATCCATTTGTTTTGAGGAATCAAAGGATGTAGGAATTTTACTGTTGTTTTGCACATATACATTCTCCTGTCTGTCCACATATTTTTGCACATATACATCCCCAGATTAGAACTACTGTCTATCTAGTTATGCATGCTATAGAAAGCAAGGTTACCTGCATGTGCAACAGGAGTACTCTTACCACAAGGATCATAGAACACCTATTTGAATGGCATGATTATCATCAATCTGTTGAAAGGCATAGGTTAGACCTAAAAGAGATAGAAATATTTTGCTGCAATGTTGTATGTGTCACTGCACTCTTATGTTGCCCTTTGTTGTATTTGAACAGCTGCCAATGTAAGTCCACCACCTACTGAAGTATGTATTAAACATGTGTGCCACAGTGAAGTTTCAATAGAAGGTTGAGATAAATCAAATTTCAACAAATGAGCTCATCAGTGTTTAACAAAGCAGTTGTGTGGCCTAAGATGGACAGAAAGTATTCAGAAGAATCAAAAGGAATCCACCACGAAAATAAAAATGTCTTTTATTCAGCAAACAGGAACAAGCGCTTTCACATACGACCAAGTATGCTTCCTCAGGTTATACTATAGTTCACAAATAGCAGGTTTTTATATACAAATTTAAACTGATTAATCATTCAATAAACCAATTAAATCTTCCAATTAAGTAGTTAAAGCAACACTGCTAGTATTGTCTTGCAGTTCCATTTACTTGTGTTTAGTATTTGCTATATTTCTCCATTAGCATTATAATAGTCTTATATAATTAAATAAATAATTATATACTTCGTATATGTATAACACATATATTATGCTTAACTATTAGCTATAAAATTTATGGAACTAAAATATAAATAAGACCAAAAATTTTTTAAAAGGAATATATCATTTCCTTATATAGTCAAAGACATGATTTCATGCTTTTTATAAATATGCATCAATTTAGCATGTGAAAGCATATATAAATCAATTCAATATATATGTAATCTTCTAAAATATATAACATTTCTAAAAACAAAATATTAAAAATAATTAATTCAATCTAACATTGCTATTTTAATATATATATATATAGAAAAATACATAATATATATTGTGAAAGGCACTAGATAATAGATATGTCTATAGGTGCTGTAATTCATGTAATAAATTCTTCTATATGTAATATTATAATATTTCATCTAATAACAGCCTATAAATAACTATCTATCTTACTTAACTAAATATTTTATATATTCCTAATAGAACAATTCACTAAATATAAGTAATAAAACTGATGCTAGAATAATACTAAAACTGATGCTAAAATAATACCAAAATAATAAAAATATTAGACACCTAATAGCTGAATAATCATTTTAAGCAGAAAAACAACATCCAATATTTTAGTCATATATCTACATAATTCAATAAATGAACTTGTTACCAGAAATATTTTATCTACGCGCTGCCAAAATTGGTTTAATACTAATAGTACTATTCAGACCTGGTGCTATATGTGCTTTAAGGTTAAAAATCCAATCAAGTTCTATCCTTTCAAGCAGATTCATGTTATCACCACCCTTCTTTAATCGTTTGACTATTTGTATAACTCTAAATTGAAAGGAATGATCATGAAATACATTAATATGTTTGGCTAAAGCATTTGTAAGGTTCTCCTTCCTAATATCATAAAGATGGTTATACATGCGGTCTTTGAGTCTTCTAGTAGTAAGTCCAACATAGTATCCTTCACATTTAGTGCATGTAGCCAAGTATATTAAATTAGTAGTATCACAAGTAGCATATGTTGTAAAATTATATACATAATCTGAGCCTGGTATTTATATATTTTAGTTCCATAAATTTTATAGCTAATAGTTAAGCATAATATATGTGTTATACATATACGAAGTATATAATTATTTATTTAATTATATAAGACTATTATAATGCTAATGGAGAAATATAGCAAATACTAAACGCAAGTAAATGGAACTGCAAGACAATACTAGCAGTGTTGCTTTAACTACTTAATTGGAAGATTTAATTGGTTTATTAAATGATTAATCAGTTTAAATTTGTATATAACCATTAAATCAAACCATTAAAGAAAGGTGGTGATAACATGAATCTGCTTGAAAGGATAGAACTTGATTGGATTTTTAAACTTAAAGCACACATAGCACCAGGTCTGAATAATACTATTAGTATTAAACCAATTTTGGCAGCACATAGATAAAATATTTCTGATAACAAGTTCATTTATTGAATTATGTAAATATGACTAAAATATTGGATGTTGTTTTTCTGCTTAAAATGATTATTCAGCTATTAGATGTCTAATATTTCTATTATTTTGGTATTATTTTAGCATCAGTTTTAGTATTACTCTAGCATCAGTTTTATTACTTATATTTAGTGGATTGTTCTATTAGGAATATATAAAATATTTAGCTAAGTAAGATAGATAGTTATTTATAGGCTGTTATTAGATGAAATATTATAATATTACATATAGAAGAATTTATTACATGAATTACAGTACCTATAGATATATTTATTATCTAGTGTCTTTCACAATATATATTATGTATTTTTCTATATATATTAAAATAGCAATGTTAGATTGAGTTAATTATTTTTAATATTTTGCTTTTAGAAATGTTATATATTTTAGAAGATTACATATATATTGAATTGATTTATATATGCTTTCACATGCTAAATTGATGCATATTTATAAAAAGCATGAAATCATGTCTTTGACTATATAAGGAAATGATATATTCCTTTCAAAAAATTTTTGGTCTTATTTATATTTTAGTTCCATAAATTTTATAGCTAATAGTTAAGCATAATATATGTGTTATACATATACGAAGTATATAATTATTTATTTAATTATATAAGACTATTATAATGCTAATGGAGAAATATAGCAAATACTAAACGCAAGTAAATGGAACTGCAAGACAGTACTAGCAGTGTTGTTTTAACTACTTAATTGGAAGATTTAATTGGTTTATTGAATGATTAATCAGTTTAAATTTGTATATAAAAACCTGCTATTTGTGAACTATAGTATAACCTGAGGAAGCATACTTGGTCGTATGTGAAAGCTCTTGTTCCTGTTTGCTGAATAAAAGACGTTTTTATTTTCGTGGTGGATTCCTTTTGATTCTTCTGAATACTTTCTTTTTGCTTGCGAAGTGGAGTCCTTTGGATGGTAACTGTCTTTGGTTTACAATGGACAGAAAGTAGTGGAAGAGCCCTCTAGGGTGATACATCAGAACTGTGGGTGAAAACAATCCTAACTAGCACTACGAATACACACACACCAGCCAATGACTGCAGGATTCAAACTACCTACCTAGGTATACAATATAGAAGTAGATAGTATCAGCTGCAAGTACCACAGAAGAACTATGATCATACAGTCAAAGGAGGTGTGTGTGTTATAAAATGTACTGAAAGTGTTAAGAGAGCTGTCTCCCATGGTCAAGGTAAACATCAGATCAGTGTGTGAAACCTTTACACAATCATTATATTCAGTTAGTGCCAGATTAGAACCACCTACCTATCTAGTTACACAATCTACAGATACAGTATCAACCACAAGCGCCACAGGAGATATTTGATTACAAGAATAGGAGAGTGCAAATTTGAAAGGATGATATAATCATCAGTATGCTTAGAGCAATTGTTTGTGTTAAAAGGGAAATAAATTGATGGTGAAGCCTTCTTCTAGTACAAATGTTTCTCCTGAGTGGAAGTGTATACATGTGATCTCTGGGTAAAGTCGGTCCTACTTAGCAGGACAGATGCAGTCATACTTGTCAGTCAGTGCTGGATTTGAACCACCTACCTATTTAGCTACACAGTCTAGAGTACAGAATATCAGTTGCATACATCACAGGAGAAGTGTGATTACTAGAGTGAGATAGAGCACATTTGAAATGATGACATCATCTGTGTGTGGCAGAGATGTCTTGGTTAAAAGTGGAAGAAATTGATTGGGGAACTCCCTCCCTGTTTGAATGCTTCTTTTAAGTGGAATTATCCACATCAGATGTGTGAGTGAAGCCAGTCCTACCTAGCTCTAGTAACACATATACACACTCATACTAGTCAGTCATTGCTGGATTTGAAGCACCTAGCTATCAAGTTACACTATCTAGAGAATAAACAGTATCAACTGCAAGCACCACATGAGAAGGCTGATTACAAAAGAGAGACAGAGCACATTTGAAAGCATGAACTCATCACTGTGTTGCAGCGAAGATGTCTAGGCCAAAAGTGAAAGTAATTGATGGGGTTCCCTCTCCCCCTTTAAATGTTTCTTCTGAGTAGAATTATCTATATCAGGTGTGGGAGTATCAGAGAAGTATGTAAGAGTGGTACAGGATATGTACAAGGGTAGTGTGACAGCGGTGAGGTCTGCGGTGAGAGTGACAGATGCTTTTAAGGTGGAGGTGGGATTACATCAAGGATCAGCTCTGAACCCTTTCTTATTTGCAATGGTTATGGACAGGTTGACAGACGAGATCAGACAGGAGTCCCCGTGGACTATGATGTTTGCAGATGACATTGTGATCTGTAGTGAGAGTAGGGAACAGGTGGAGGAGACCCTGGAGAGGTGGAGATATGCTCTAGAGAGAAGACGAATGAAGGTCAGCAGGACTAAGACAGAATATATGTGTGTGAATGAGAGGGAGGATAGAGGAATGGTGAGGATGCAGGGAGTAGAGATGGCAAAGGTAGATGAGTTTAAATACTTGGGATCAACAGTTCAGAGTAATGGTGAGTGTGGATGAGAGGTGAAGAAGAGTACAGGCAGGATGGAGTGGGTGGAGAAGAGTGCCAGGAGTGATTTGTGACAGACGAGTACCAGTAAGAGTGAAGGGGAAGGTCTAAAAGAGGGTAGTGAGACCAGCTACGTTATATGGGTTGGAGACAGTGGCATTGACAAAAAGGCAGGAGTCAGAGCTTGACATGGCAGAGTTGTAGATGTTAAGATTTGCACTGAGTGTGACAAGGATGGACAGGATTAGGAATAAGTATATTAGAGGGTCAGCCCAGGTTGGAAGGTTTGGAGACAAAGCCAGAGAGGCAAGATTACATTGGTTTGGACATGTGCTGAAGAGGGATGCAGACTATATTGGGAAAAAGATGCTAAGGATGAAGATGCCAGGTAACAGGAAAAGAGGAAGGCCTAAGATAAGGTTTATGGATGTGGTAAGAGAGGGCATGCAGGTGGTTGGTGTGACAGAGCAAGTTGCAGAGGACAGGAAGAAATGGAAACAGTTGATCTGCTGCGGCGACCCCTAACTGGAGCAGCTGAAAGAAGAAGAAGAAGGTGTGTGGGTGAAACTAGTCCTACCTAGCACTACAGACACACACACACACACACACACACACACACACACACACACACACACACACACACACACACACACACACACACACACACACACACACACACACACACACACTTGCTAGTCAGTCACTGCTGCATTCAAACACCTAGCTCTATAATTACACAATCTAAAGTACAATGTAAAAAGCACAAGCACCTCAAGAGGTCTGATTTAAATGTGAGACAGTGTACAGTTGTAAGGAACACCACAGCAGTGTGTTGCAGAGAAGAGAGTTAACATCACAGATTTGGGTAAAAAGTATTGTGTCTTGAGAAGTAGAAAAGGCAGCAATGTTTATTTATTTATTTGTTTATTTGCATTTGTTTAACGGGATGGTCCAGCTGGGCCAGAAGTGCCCATTTTCAGTGGAGTCCTGGAGAGAAAAGCTCCACATATAAAGGCATTTCACAAATAATACAGAATTTACATTAATAAAGACATTTTGTACATATTATTGGCAGCTTATACAATTGGTTAAAAAAGTACAGAAGTAATCATTCTCAAATCAAATATATTATACAAGAAACACAGAGTATATACATGAGAACATTCCATATGAGTAGTTTTCAGCTAGCAAAATGTATATATCGGACACTTCATGCAGTGGGTGCAAAGCAGATATAGGAATTAGTTAGAGACTAGGTACTTAAACTTTTCACATGTTTAGGAGGTATAATAGCTTAGCAATAGGCTATATGAGTCCTGTTGCAGGAATCAGAAAAGTTGGTGGCTATTGTTGCAGATATAAGTGGTGGTATGACAAGATATTATATACTGTTCAGATAAGTCAGATATCCTGTCATCAATGTGCATGACGTTACTGTAAGTGACATGTAGTTGTTTAACAGTATGGTGTAAGGATAATCACTCTTGTGAAAGAGGGGATTGACAACCATGCATTCACGACTGCTTAGCTCAGATTAGTGTATGCAAATAGTGATAATAATTTGGTGTGTCATTTTCAGTATTTCCTCATGTTTGGACAATATGCAATGTAAATCACAGATATACAATATCTGACATTACTCTCCTTAATACCACTCCGTGAGTATGTGTGCAAACGTCCCACAGCATTGCTTATTATTTGCAAGGCTAATGTGTTGGAGTGGAGTCATAAATTTAAGTTACAACTTACAAACTTGCTAGAATAATAGATTTTGTGCTAGAATTAATTTTCAGAAGGATATAAAGTTTGAAAAACAAATGTAGGGCATTTATTATTGACTTTAGCCCTTAATGGTTTGCCAGAAAATCACAAATGTTTTGATGAACACACCAAAAATTAATATACAAAAATCTGGACATCCATTGAAAATCTATAAACTTGAGAGGTATTGCTCTGCACAATAAAGTGTTCCCAATATTAAGCAAAAAGGAGTTGAAAAGTAGAAACAGGATGAACACATACGGAGGATAATGGTGGGTTAATAACTATGTACCTCACAGTTACACACATATTATTAGTATGGAAACACATTAGATAATGTTTAACATGCTTCTGAATTCAAACCCCTGACATTATGCAAAAAGCAGCCTACAGACCAGAGCATTATCTCAGTATACCACATAAGAACTCACATTTTAGTAACTTAAAATCACATATTTTAAGGGGAAACTGACAACAGATAGAAGAAAGGGGGAATGTAGGCATCAGACCTCATCACAGTAACATCAATTGTAACATCCCATAAGGTGTACATGACATCCACAGCCTAACAAATTAGCAAGAGTAACTGTGACACCGTTTAGTGATATCAGTCTGTTTCTCCATAGCACAACAGTGTTAACAACATTTGTACTGAGGTATCTGTACTAGTTTGGTGTGAGGCAAAAATTCCATTTCCTGTCACTCAGCATTGGTGCATGATGCCAAGTACTATGCAAATGCTGATGACAAAAACTGAAGCACTTTTATGTGCCATCTTTGGTCATGTGTGATTCTATGCTTTTGGTTAGATTAAGTATATGAAAAATGGGTTGATAGGACAATGGGGTCAAGCAGAAGATAGAGCATAGGGGGAAGAATAAAAGAATGTGCAGATGGTGGTGGAAAAGCACCATAGCTATCCATTCCTTCACAACATAAATACATAGTTGTAACAAGATTTTGATGAATTTGGATAATCACCACATCAGGAACTGGTGACAACAGAATAATTCTGTATGGCCAATCAAACTAAATCAATTGTATTAAGCAGACATATAGGTAAAATGGAGAGCTATGTATGGGGTGTATTTTTTTTGTTGGACGAGTGCCCATTTTTTAATGTTTTTGTAGAGAGGGGACTGTTGGGGAAGGTGGTTAGTAATAAGGGGGTTAAGTAGGTAGGGTAGGTTAGTTATCAGGCACAGATGTACTGGAAATACAAGACAGACAGGTATGGTGATGGACACAAAAGGTTGTGAGACACCATGACTGGGTATAGATTGAGGATGATGGAGCCATCCATGTCCAGCTTGAATACAATGAGAATCTAGTCCTCAATCTCAGAACTTCCATCACTGTCAACTGTCACAGATCCTTGGATCAGTGCTGGATGTGGCATCAACTTTGCAATTTGATACAGGACCTTTTTTACTCTACTGTTTCAGTGACCAAGGCCCATCTCCATGATATTGTCCACCATCGCTGTTAGTTCTTGATGTGTGACAAAATCTATACCTCCAGAACTACTCCTGGTGGGTACTATTGCACCAGCAGCCAGGCAGTGCTACCTGATGCAGCTGGCGCAAGTAGTGAAAGAGATGTGAAGGCAACACTGACATGTTGAGACCCAGATATGCTGGGTGTCTGTGCTAACTGTGGTGGTGCCACTGCAGCCACCTGGGGAGTTATGATGGACCAAACCTCAGCGACCAATCTAACTCGCTGTGTTGATGATCATTTGTGTAGCAGCAGCAATATTTCCATACAGAATAAAAAATAATTAAAAAAAGAAAAAAATAAATAATAAAAAAACAGGGAGATAGGGTTGGGGAGACAAAACACAGATAATAACATTATTGCCATTTCAGCTTAATATTTCAGTATATAACTGGATAGAACACATAGCTATGCTAACCTTTGCCACATCTAGATATGATGTGAAGGTATTATTTATCATAAACTACATCAGTCTCAGTTTTGTTATAAATAATATGTAAACAGTCAGTTTGTTATGGCATATTGGATATATGGATTCCAAGTAAATACATCAAGTTACAATAAAGGAATGTTTAATGTTATTTAATATTGCAGTTACTAATTTTTCCATGCTATCCTATAATAAAAGCAAATTGCTGCTTCTGGGAATTGAAACCTCACACAGGTAAGTTGAATTACTTATTGCCTAATACAATGATCAAGAGGTATGGAAGCTGGCATGTATAATTGATGTAAAGGTTATGTATTCCTCATCAAGCTCATATGGACTGATGCTCTGAAATCTCTGATCTTGCTTGCATTTGTACATGATCCTTACTTACCTTGTGGTTCTCTGAGGCATGCCACTCTTTCCTGATGTGTCTCTGTATTTTGGACAATCACTTCAGCAGCTGTAAAGAATAAAACAGACAAAATAGAAGTATAATGAATAACTGTATTGCCTGGCTATCCCAGGGTATATTATTGACTGGTGATTGGTCACTATGCTTACACAATTCAGAGGTGTTTCCAATTATAAATTAAACTTCCAATCAGCTCGGTAGGTTCTGCTTGCCCCTTTTCATGTCACTATAATGATGACCACCTTATTCTTGAGACAACCTTGGCCAAGTCACAACTTTGTACTGGGACCTGGTATAGTCCCTCTGCAGAACCCTACTGCTGTAGCACTTTATGGGAAGTGCCACAAAGATCCTGGACTCCTCTTCACAACACCTGTGGGCCCTATATAAAGCGCCACCTTCACCTCCACCTGACATATCTTCTGAAGGACACCTAGAACTCTGTGACAGAATTGTTACCCAATTCACATCTCCTGTGTACCAGTCTGTGCACAGTGATGCACAGCTTTGCCAGCTGTATTTCACAATTGAAAGCAAAAAAAAAAAAAAAAAAAAATAGATTGGCAAAGAAATTGGGAATGATTCCTTCAAAATACAATGAAGGTGTGAAATATGCAAGGGAGACTTGGCCATGAGTGATTTTCACCCTATTTACACGTTTTACTGCAAAATAAGTAAATGCTTTATGATGGTTATAATCATTATTGTTTATTAGAGGTAAAATGTTATGAAATAGTACATAACAGGAAGATGAAACATGTAAAATACAAACTTTTTGAATAATACCACTTGGGAATTCAACCCAAAACTGCTAAATGTTGCTTATTAACTGTCAATGCCACAAAAGAACTTACACTGTTAAGATGTAATTTGAGGTTTAACAATTTCAATGAGAGTGGAGATCTAATTAAGACATGTCTGTATGTGTGTAGCTTTCAATTGTCATGGTACAGGAATCCTATGTATTACCAGTATTTTTCTGTAAACAAAATTCATATGCATAGGCAGACCAATTGAAGGCTTTCAGTGTACTGAGGAAGGAGTCTTTTATTGGATTTAGAAAGGCTTTGAGAAGTTTTAAATTAGTAGGTGGTATTTCTATCAGTTTAGACTGGAAGACAATCACTAAGTGAGTTTGGATAGGTTCCAGATGTTGTAATTTTACTAGGGTGAGAGACCAGTATCCAGTCTGGAATTGCACTTTTACTATTGTATTATTAAATCTCTTGTGTGTTTTCATAAGTTGTGTGTAACCATAAAGGTTCATACTAGCTGAGGGAAAGTCTGATGCAAAGTTTTTCCAGTCAATATTTATGTCTGCTAGTATCCGTGGTGGTGCAGCGGTAGCGTTGTTACCTCACAGCAAGAGATTCTCCCGTTCGACTCTCGGCTGGAGTGCGGGGAGTGGCTTCTGTGTGGAGTCTGCATGCCCTCCCCATGGTTGGGTGGGCGTTTGAAAGACATGCGGAAATGGGCGTGCCTTTGTTGAAGGTTGAACATCGAGCTGGCAGCTCTGCATTCGTCAAAATCTACTGCCAATCATTAGCGGACCAGAGTTCCGCTGTGGCGACCCCTAACCGGGAAAAGTCAAAAGACAACAACAACATTTATGTCTGCTAGTATGATTATATTATTAGTTGTCCAGGTGAGATATAGATTGTAAAAAATATAGCTGCTTTTTATTGTTAACCTTTAGCCGTGACACAAGTATTTTTGTATTTTTGGACTTTTGGTTTGTTGTGCAAATAGGAAGAGTGATTACATGAATTTGGACATATTAAGGCTACCACACCTGCATTTTTATGGGCATCATCAGGTGTTAGCTAACATGATCATGTCAGATCCTGTTCCCATAGTGGCATTACTTGCATTGCTCCTTTTAGTAACTGAGGACTTCATACTCAAGTACATTAGGCCACGTGTTCATGTTCGTGGACACAGTCATGTTGAGAGCTCATCTAGCAGACATCATTCACATTCAGGTAGCAACCTGACTTTTAGCAAAGGTCAAGGAACTAGCTGACCCACACACAGTAAAACTCAGCTTAGACATACCACTTCACATGTGTGCATGTGCACACACACACACCCACACACACACACACACACACACACACACACACACACACACACACACACACATACACATTCTTTGCAAGTGATGATGACTGTGCCGTGACCTTTGTACATTTCTGATGTACAGAGTGGAAAGCTAATACTTGCTTACTCAGATGTTTGCTTTAATCAAATGCATTGTGCTTTTTTATTTCTTTTTCCTGCTCAGTTTCAAATAATTTGTTATATACTTCTTCCTGATTGTATTTGTACTATTGTTCTTATGAACGCAGTTGTACTAGATAGTAATCAGTGCTTGTTCAGCATCTTGAGCAAATAATCTTGCATGTGGTGCTTGCCTCTGTTGTTCTTGCTGCAGCTGTTTCCTGACAATTATATTGTGCAACATGGTGTAGACTATGAGTATTTTGGCCGAGGTGGCTGAGTCATGCTGCAGGGCAACAGCAGATTTGTCTAGACACTGGAACCTTGATTTGAGGAAGTCAAATGCTTACATCTTCATTAGATGTCCTTGTGGAAACTTACAGTGTCAGCTGTGAAAACTACCAGGGTTACCTCCACACAAATTGTAGATGATCCCGTGGTCATTACAAACCACCTGTCAGTTGATAGAGTGGCATCCTTTCCTGTTGATGTACCTCCTTTCCTGTTCAGCAGTTGAGACTTTTATTTAAATGTGTGTGCAGTGTATGGCCAATAGGGCCTCAGGAAAGTGTGCTATGGCATTGAGATGTTGCATTGTTTTTGCTTTGTTCTCTTGGGTACATGGAAACCAAATATGATCCCTACCATGTTGTAGCATTGCATTTAAAAATCGACGTAATATTCCAGGCTGAGGCCTGTGGCTTCCCTAATATATCCCTTGTGGGTCTCTTGGTTTCCTCTGGGACAGGTTCTCCATGATTTCCCCAGGGGTCTCAGGTGGAGGGTGGCTGAGGTTGCGTATTTCCTCTAAGGTATCCCTCTTGACCCTGTATCACTGTATAATTTCTGTATCATGAAGTTCATGATAAGTCAAACATGGTCTGAGCACTCTTCTCCTCCTTGACTGAGGTCTGGTAGCAGCAGCACCTTGTATTAAAGCCTATTGCACATACAGGTTAATGATAGTACGAGCAGCCCGTAACATTTTCTTCTAAGTGTGTTCATGGCTGTATTCAAAAGAGTATTGCAAATGAAGCCAAAAGGAATATCTGTGTATATACACACATATTATTGGCTCCTGAATTGCTTCACCATGTTGAATTGCTTAGTTAGCATGTATTTCACATTCTTATACCTTCATTTGCATATTCTGTCACTTACCTTTGCTTTGCAGCTGCATGCAGTGTTTGTAGTCATTTAATGAATAGTAAACAAAGCCCTCACCCCTGCACAGTGCACACAAGCACTAGCACGATGTATGGACGATCGTAAATCCAGTCCTATGTGTAGTTAACATTTTCTCCTTTTTATTATCAAGATGAAACACTGAGTCTTTAGAATTGTTATTCTCATTGTGGGGTGTTGCTTTCTGGTTTTCATTTTCTACACACTGTGTTCAAGCATACTATTTTTAATTCCTTGTTTAGAAAGAATAAAGGTTTTCCCAGCAAGGCAGCAGAACTTACCCAGAAACAGGCTATTGTTTTATCAGCTTACAGTTATCAGATTGAATAAAAATAATTCAATGGACATGGAAATGCAGATACTGTCACACGAATTCCATTACCAGTAACTTCTAACATAGTCACAGAGGGAAGAAAGGAATGTATCAATGCTCTGATACAGGAATATTCTAACTCACCCTCCTCTCCCCTTCTACCCTCTCAGATCTCATACACACATTTACATCCCTCACATCTTCTTTGAACAAGTCTTTAAGGCACTATTCAAAGACAAGAGCACTACTTCCATGGTGCTGGATAACAAACCAGGCTGCTCACTGATAAGCCTGACACAAGACCTGTCAAACCTGCAGAGGTTATTCAATGTCAGCCTCCAAACAGGCTTTATGCCAGATGAAGCAAGGACAGCAGCTTTCACCCTCTTACACAAAAGTGAGGCATCAATGACCAAGAGAAATTATAGACCAATACATCTGACTATCATCATATGTAAGGCTATGGAAACAATCATTATGTAATCAAAAAATAAGGACATAGGGAGCCTACAAACTCTCAACCTAAGCCAGTTTGAATTTGTTAAGGGCAGACCTTCCCTAATTAGCTAGTATGACCTCTTCAAGAAACAATGGGTAATGGCAAATCAGTATGCACTGCAGATCTTGCCCTCATAAAAGCATTCAACACCATCCCTATGTAACTGATTGGATAACAAAGTGGCTCAGAAACAGAACCCAGAATATTGGGGGGGTGGCTGCTCTACTGCTTGTAAAAGACCTGTCCTTAGTGGTACAGCCCAGGGTTCCAACCTTTGGATGCTTCTCTTTGACATTTTCTTCTTAGAGGTGAAAGCTAGTGTTAAGAGTTTATGGCTGATCCAATTTGCAAATGACTGTTAACTTAGTCAGATTATAACTTCCCCAGAGGACACTAAAATCCTCCAAGAGGGTCTTTCCCAATCCAATAGTTGGTGTCAAAACCATGGACTAAAACTGAATTTGGAGAAGTTTATAATAGTATCCTGTAGCAAGCAAGGGGTTACTTGTAACTATCACATTGTTAACACACCCCTGAAAACTGATCCATTAGTTAAGGACCGAGGAACATATGTAGATAATGAACTGTCCTTTGATCACCCCATATCCACTTTTGCAAGAAAGTGCTTTATCATTGCTCATTACAAAGGGTATGGTGTCCATGTCCAAATTCAAGGATATGATCAGTCCACTGTATTGTGTACTCATCGGGCCACTTATTGAGTATAATGCCCCTTCCTTATATACCATCTAAACATCTGACATATCTTGAACATCAACAGTGCTTTTTTACTAAGAAAATCAAGGGCCTATATCATAAAAACTATCCAGATCATTTCAAAGCCTTGCACATCTTCTCAGTATCATATAGGCTATTGAGGGGTGACCTGTGCATATGGCAGACAGCCTCAGTAGACCATATCCTCCCAGACCTGCAAGTTCAAATAGGGGTAAAAAAAATTCTCTCACACAATCTAAGTCTCGTTGGCAACATAAATGGAACATGCTGGAAGGATAGAAATGCATCACAGAAAATACCACTTCTTTGGAATCATCTTTATCTCCACATAAAGCAAAGTGCTTCTCTTATACTATTCAAATGTAATCTGGATGAATGAATAGGTAACCACAAATTTACTGCCATTTAGAACTCTTGTCCATCACAAATACGGATAACATGTAAATTTTCTGCTCATGTTTGGGTTATCCATATTTAAAATATAGTGGTTAAACTTCATGGGAATGTATGGATAGACTTCTAAAGATCTTTATGGATCAATATCCTGGTAAGTACCCATGAACCTATGAGGTAAGAACTTAAATGACTCAAACTAATCTAAAACTTTCCAGAGTACTATGTTATGTAATGGAAGGGTAGTCATATTAGATGAGTGACAGCTTTAAAGTATGCATTGAGAAGATCAGAAATACTTTTAGAGAAACAAAAGTCATGTGATACTCAGCATGTGGTCTAGAGGCAAAATGCATAAGATGAGCATAAAGACGGAATCAATTAAAAACAAAGGAGTCATAATATGAGGAAGAGAATGTAATTGCCTGAAAATTCAAGGAGATAGACCAAAGTAACATAATGCTGCTAAATACAGAAACGTAATAATAAGTACACAGAAAAACATAACATCAGTAAATAAATAAATAAATAAATAAACTGAAATTAAGGCAATGCATCAAAAAACAGGAAGGAAACATAACTGACTTAAGCAAAGTAAAATGACTCTTTAATATCACATGATTACTGGAAGCCAAGTCAAATAATAAATTTAACTTCAGTATCATGGAGGCCTACAGACTGATAAATCTGAAACCAAATTCTGTAGTTGTCTAGAGCAGCCTAAATGCATTTTAAAAACTCACATGATATTAAAACAGATCACTAGTATTAAAAAGAGGTAGACTGCTGAAGATCTAATAGCAGGAAACCATATTAATATGATTATTGTGGCTATTATTACTTAAAGATCTAAAAACATTTTATTCTGTAGAAAAATTGTTGACCATGAACATTTTCTTTATTGAACTTGTCTGTGCTAGGAGCCATAGAATTAGATAATTGTATTGTTTTTATCTACTTTTTATTTACCTTTTTGTTGGTGGGGTTAGTCTCGCTAAGCCAGTGTCCTCTTTTCAGGGGAGACTCAAGATGGCATTCATACTGAGTAGAGTCTAGATTGAATGTTTGCATAGTGTGTAACAAATGTTGGTGATCTACCATGTCAAATGCCTTGGAGAGATCCAAGAAGAGGGATGAGGAGATGCGATTATTATTGCGGTTGTTGTTTATTGTGTTGGTAAAGGCAAGTAGGGCTGAGGTAGTACTGTGGTAAGATCTAAAGCCGTGTTGGGTATCAGACATGAGGTGGTTTTGGATTAGGTGGTGCATGAGTTGTTTGTGTATACATTTTTCCAATATTTTTGCAAGTGGTGAAAGTATAGCTATGGGTCTGTAATTGGAGAATTCAGTGGAGGAGCCTCCTTTATGTAGTGGGATAATATAGGATGTTTTTCAAATGGTGGAATTTTTGCTTCTGCTATGGTCCAGTTAATTAATATTGATACTGGATAAGCTATAGCATCTGCTGATATTTGAAGGTATTCAGCGGGTAGTTGGTCAGCAGATAGAGTGGTGGGTTTTAATTTATTGATAAGGGTGCGGATGAGTGAAGTGGGAACTGGTTGGAAGCTAAATGAGAGTCTATCTAAAGGGGTGGTATTGTCAGGGCTGGGGGAGCTAGGAGGAAGTTGGCTAGCTAGGGTTTGAATTCTTTAAGTAAAGAAGCAGTTGAATTTGTCTGAGACTTCTTCAGGAGATTTGTCAATGAAACCAGTGGGGATGGGAGTGGATGTTTTTGGATGAAAGAGCTTACCACCAAGTGTTTTAATAAAGTAGTTTTGTACTTTTTATATCATTTTTTGCCATTTTATTTTAATATTTCATACTGCAGAATTTAACTCATTACAACCAAGTGATGCCTCCAGATGCTTCCGCAGTTATATCCTACTGATGTCCCTAGGTGTCAAATATTGCTTGTTCATATTTGTTATCAATAATTTTAAAACCATGCTACATACGAAGTATTAAAAGATTTCTTCTTAAAGCTTACTTAAAGGCAGACAAAACTGTATAGCTAGGGAACCTCTTTCTAGTGCAGGTAAAGAGAGATATAAATTGTTATTTATATAATATTAATTTATATTGTTATAAATTTCATGTTTTTTCTTATTATCTTGAAAACCAAGTTGCACAGACAGAACTGCTTAGCCTGTTATGAAAGCTCTCACATGGCTGAACAAAATGCTGCCAAAGTATGTGTGTAACTTGAGTGGTTGCTGAGATATTGTAAATTGTTTAGAAACTATTTCAGACTTAATAGTTTTATTTATTTATTTATTTATTTATTTAACATTTGTTAACTAGGGAAGTCTGACTTGGAATGAGCCACTTTTCAGTGGAGGCCCAGGGAGAATTGCTTTAAACACAGGTCTTTGTAACATGGGAGGAAACTGGAGCACCTGGAGGAAGCCCACACAAATGCAGGGAGGACATACAGATTCTGCACAGATGGCACCCAGCCAAGAATTGAAGCAGAGAACCTCTTGCTGTGAGGAGACTATGCTAACCACTGCACCACTGCGCAGTCCATAGTTACTGTGTTTACTATGACTTATAAAATTCAGTTTAAGACCTAGAACCTGAAGACTACTACCACTATAAAATAGTTTGTGCTGAAGAATTTGCCATTTATACTTCTTTAGTAACCCCTATATTTCCATTTATGAGTATTTGTTTGAAATGTGAGGACATAATGTGATTTTATCAAAAAGCTTTGACTCCTACCATTGGAAGGTACAATGCAAATTTCCAGAGCTCTATTGGAGGAAATGAGTTAATGAAGGAAGGAGAACCAAATGAAGGAGAGGACGCAAGCGGGAGTGCTGTGATGGATCCACTGTTATATGAGCAGCTGGATAACAAAGAGAGAGAAGCAACATATAGAGTCAGAAGGAACAGAGGCAGGGTCAGCTGATGGAGTAATCAGCTTTAAAAATATGTCTCTGCAACAGGATAGTGTGGATGACAGAAATGAAATACAGAAAAAAGGAAGCATATGTATGTGCTGTAGGTCAAGGAACAAGAAGCAATGCAGAACATGAATGTGTTTGACAGGAGCAGAAGGGCAACCACTTAAGTAAAAATAAAGAATAGGAGTAAGAGTAAGAAGCAAAACCAATACTACTGACAGGTATAACATTATGGACAATATTATATTGCCATTAGGATTTACTTTCCTGGGGCTTCATTAATATGCATGTGCATGCAGCACTAAGCCTACACGCTTTGTTTTATCACAATAAGCAGCTCTGCTCAATGAATATTCAGGCTGCTTAGCAAGGCTATACATTCAGCAGTACCTGTTTGTGACTAGAACACCTGCTAGTAGCCACAAAAAGGTGCATGTGGATGAAGTACAAAATATAAACAACAATTTATATCTACTTGCAACCACAGTAAGCAAGCATATGCAGACAGCACAATACAAGGCAACTGCAACTTGAATGATATAATTAATAGGCAGGAGAAGCTTTAATAGGAAAATGTATTTTGATATAATTATATCAGTGTACAAACAACTACAATTAATTTTTTTTCTCTCTACAAGTAATCCTTTCCACTTAGGGACACCTGTACATAAATAAAAGGACATGCAGACAAAGTATCTGACAGGGATCACTTCATTACCCTATTCTAATGGGTATAACTATAGTGTAACAAAAAAGTGTAATGCATGTAAAATTTGTTTAAAGTGCTGAGTCAACAGCAAAGAAAGTAGATACATTAGGGAGTATTGCATATACTACAGTTATTACACATTAGATGTGTATCCAGAAAGTTATCTGTTGTAACCAACAGCATGCCGTAGTCCCTACAGATCAATTAAAACAATAAATTAACTCTATAGCTGTCACCCTATGCACTTCAGAAAGGGACATTTTATTGTCATTTGTTGCCACTTGTGTCACAGAAAGTCTATTGTAAAAGTAAAATGTTATTAGCTAAGCAAGTGTTGCATATTAATGCAAACTATGCATTAATTTATACAGTTTTAAATCTAAATGCATGGCTTAAACTATACATTTCCCTGAGGCATGTTCAGTAAATTGTGGTACTTACAGGATTATACTGAGAGTGCCTAGCTACACACATGTAGCAGGTGTATGGATGCAGTCTATCATTGTAATGTATACTGGGGGAGTGCTCAGAGGTACTTTTAAATTACATCAACATGACTGATGTTGGAACATACACACATCTTAATAAATTGTAAGGTATTCATTGCATTATATGAGTGAAAGAAACAATTCTTATGTTGTTATGGCAGTGTACATGCCTGTGACAATGTGAAAATGTTGAGAAAAATCATGGACACCTGTGTAGTCATTCCAATAATACTATTAAGTGATGAAAAAAAGGATTTGTGGAAGTAACCTGAATGTTGTGAATGTTAGAAAGTTTGCAACTGTTCATGCATGCTATCTATGTATATAGCAAAATACATAAGGGCAAGACGCATACACAGATGTGACACATTGACTAGGATATAAACAGAATAATCTGATATAGATACTAACAGCTGGTGCAAGTGCCACACCATACCTGTTGGCATAAATAGGTGTACTAAAGTACCTATGTGAATGCAGTATACCATGATGTTGTAAATGATGTTTAGCCCTGAAGTGAAGCTTGTTGGAAACTTATAACACCTGTATGACAATGTAAAGTAACATACATCACACCCAGATGAAACATTAACGTGTAGTCATGTGACCTTTTGACAAATTATATTTCACATATACAAACTGTACACTAGCCTGTGGCAAATGTTATCATCCTCCACACATATCTCAATAACTGCATTGCATGGACACTGGCAAAGACAACCTTCTAGAAGCTAAATTTATTTTGTTTTGAAGATGAATAACTCATGACAGGAACTATCTCAGGACACTGATTAACTAATGTGCTTTGTGTTGAATGACGTGCATCTAATATATCATTGTACTGGGCATGCTGATAAGGAAGTACAGTAAAGACTACTATAACAGCAAATACCCAACACAAAAACACACTTTGTGATGATTTTGCAGCATAGCAAACATAAACAAATGACGAATAAGGCCTCATTCCTACAAATCCTTAGAGTATGGTCAAAATAATGTATACATAAATGCTTGTATGAACTCATGCAATACATAGCATTATTTTTGTTTAAACAATAATGCCTGTGAGCATTCTCTGACATACTCAGCATTTACATCTTACCAGACTCGAACTAAAACTGAGGTCAGACCTAAGATAGTGGTTTATTAATCACTGACACCACAGAAAGAGGCATATGTGATGTGCCATGAAGAATAGGCTCACTATTCTATTTTAATGGGTATGGCTTATCTAACATGAGGTACAAGACCTAAAAAAGTGGTTTGCTTACTGTGCCCTATCTATATTCATCGGTTAAGCCACTCCTGTTTGTCATAATTTTCTGACAGACCTTACCAGATTCAAACCCCTGCCAATCATTCTACACACTAAACAGAGCTGTGTAAGAACTGCATCTTTCACAGGAGATCGTAATGGCGGTTGATACAAAGAACACACATCAAGGAATGAAGTAAGAAAGGCTGTTAATGTTAATATATCCAATACAAATTATTCCGAGGGATCAAAAGGATGTAGTAATGTTATTGTTCATATAGTGTGAACAGTCCAGTATCACTGTCGATTGGCTAAGCCACTCCTGTCCTTCCATATTGTTTTCCGCACATACAGTCCTAGATTCAAACCAATATTTTGTAGATATGTTATGCACATTAGTATTAACTGCACTCACCACAGGAGTATTCTCACCACATGAATCACACAACACTTGTTTGACTAGCTTGAAATCCCCAATGTGTTCAAAGGTCTTTGTTGGAAATAAAATTTAACAGAAATAAATTGATGCAATGTTGTATGTGTAATGTCAGTACACTCACATAATGTTGTCCTTTGCTGGAGCTGAAGAGCTACCTCGGTAAGTCCATAATCTACAGAACTGTGTATTAACCACACGTGCCTGAGGCAAAATCTTATCACAGCTGTGAAACAGAACATATTTGAAGGCATGACATCATCAGTGTGGTGCAAAGCAGTTGTTTGTGCTATAAGTATTGGATAAGTATTGGATAAGTAATTTCCACTGTAATTGTACACA
This sequence comes from Protopterus annectens, assembly GCF_019279795.1. Classification (NCBI taxonomy): domain Eukaryota; kingdom Metazoa; phylum Chordata; order Ceratodontiformes; family Protopteridae; genus Protopterus; species Protopterus annectens. The sequence goes on along the minus strand of NC_056741.1, from coordinate 776,300,240 downwards.
ATAAATCTGTGGTTAATTCATGCATAGCAGTATACTGACACACTGACATGATTCAATCACTGCAGTTTTCAAGCACCTACTTTTGTGACCACAGAAGCTACATCACACTGTCTACATGGCACACACCAGAATTCTTGCTACAAATGTGAGATAGTATTTGGAGGCATTACATCATCTTATTGCTGCAAAGCACATGTATGCCTTTAAACTGAATAAAGGAGTAGTATGACCTGTGTCTTTGTCACAACATATTGCATGATGGTAGGTATACCCAAACACATGCATAATGCACTCATTCCTGTGACTGTAGAAGCACAATCATGCACAACGTCTACATTATCCCAGATTTGAACTCATGGTTTAGTAAGGCAATATGGTATGCTACAGAACATTGTATCATTTCCTCATGTCACAGGAGGTTTACTACTGTGCTGATATAACACATTAAAAAATGCCCTCATCAGTGTTTAACAAAGCAGTTGTTTGTGCTAAAATGGACAGAAAGTAGTGAAAAAGATCTCTCCAGCTATACATGTAAATTCACACTATGGAGTAATGTTTGGGTTCGCACCGACTACCTCACTAAGATCACAAGATAGAGATCATTCAATTAATCACAAGTGCCACACAAGATGTTTGCTTACAACTGTGCACATTTGAATGGATGAAATCACTTTTGTTTTCATAATGTGATGTGTGTATGGTAAAAGGGACTGAAAGTGGTGGGAAAGCCATCTACCACCATAAAGCTAAACAACAGATTAGTAGGCAAAGCCATTTCTGCCTAGCACGAGGGAGATGCACGCAATTACAGTAGTTACTTACTGATGGATTCCAACTACCTAGCACTCTATTTGCACAATCTAATGATCACAGTATCAATAGTAAGTGCCATAGAAGAGTCTGATTACACCACTGAAATTGTTCACTTTTGAAAGGATTACCTTATCACTGTGTTGCACAAAATCAGATGTGTGAGTGTATCCAGTCCTACTTAGCACTGCAGATTTACACAAACATGGCAGTCAATCACTGCTATATTTAAAAATCAAACTATCTAGTTACACTATCTAGAGTCCATTGCATCAACTGCAAGCACCACAGGAGAAGTATGACTTTAACTTTGTTATAATGCACATTTGTATGGATTATTTCATCAGTGTGTTTCAGAGAAGCTAGTGTGCATCACAGGTTTGGGTGAAAAGGCCTGTCATGACAAGCAGAAGTAGCTGCATTCTGTTGATCACAAGTAATTACATACTGCTCAGATAACTTATCAGTTCTATGATCCATGTATATTGCAGCAGTGTGAGTGGCATGTAACTGTTTCACAACATGATGTATTGGTGATAATCACAGTTGTGAAAAAGCAGATTTGGCAACCAGGCATTCAAAACTGTTCAGGTCGGGATGACTGTATGCAAATATTACTGATTTCTTGTGTCATAAGCAATACGTTGCCATGGTTAGACAATCTTCAGAGTAAATACAAACAGGTCAAACATTTTACAGAGCACTGCTTAATTCCATTGAGAAAGTATGTGTGAAAAGGTCCTGCACCATAGTATATAATTTGAAAGTCTAAATGTCTTTGTGTGCAGATATAACACAGTGAAGTGTTTAGCAAGTATCATGGTTAACCCCATATATCTTGAGTACAACAGTCCATTACAACATGCAGAAGTAATACAAGCCACTTTAATTGCTTACTTTTTTTACATACCACTCCCTGAGGTACACCACAGACAAGCTCATTTGATGACAAAGTCTTAATGCATGAGTAATTATTATTTTGAGGTTTTGACCTAAGAATGAAAATTAACAGTAGTCTGTGGTGCTCCATGCCATCCTTCATACAAATAACAAGAAAAGACATAGAAACACTTCAGATTCTGACCCAGCTCAGAACAGATGTATGTTATGTTAATGTTTTATGTATCATGGTTTACACATTAGTTACTATATGGATGAACAGGCTTTACAACAAAAGGAAGAAACTGTTGTCTAAGGGTAAAAAGGAGCAAATTCCAAATTGTAAAAACTTCCTCCTCAGCCTCAAAAAGTAAATTAGATCACTAGTGAAAACTTCCAAAGCCAATTGAAACTAGCTTGGAAAACAAAGAGAAACCACAAAACCTTCTTCAGTTATGTCAGGAACCTCTATGGCAAAGCCCAGGTTTGTTCCAAATTAATACTTAAAGGTACCACTTACACTGATCCTGTTAACTTAACCAACCTGCTAGCAGATAGGTTCAGCCAAACTTCACCCCCCTATCCCTCCCCAAAGGCCCATTTCACATCCCCTATACTTGTCTTGCACATCACATCTCCATAGATCAAGTGTTAAAGGCCCTATCCAAGGCAAAGAACACCACTTCCATGGGATCTGATAATATCCCAGGCTGTATTCTGCACTATCTCCAGCAAAAACTAGTTTTGCCATTGAGCACCCTATTCAACCACAGCCTAAGTACTGGCTTCATTCCAGCAGAGTGGAGAACTGCCATTGTCATCCCCTTGCACAAAGGTCGTGCCACTACTGATCCTGGAAACTACTGCCCCATTAGCTTGACAAGTCTGATCTCTAAAGCCATGGAGCTTATTATTATAGATCTCATAAACAATGACATAAGCAATCTCCAAGCTCTTGACCCTACCCAATTTGGATTTGTCAGGGGCAGATCTTGCCTGTTGAACCTGGTTGAATTCTTTGTGATTTTCACCAAGGCCCTGGATGAGGGAAAGTCAGTACATTCAGCTTACCTTGACTTGGCCAAGGCCTTTGACACAATCTCACACTCGGGCATCAGCAAAAAGGCAACAGAACTTGGTGTAAATCCCTACCACATCATGTGGGTGGCCAACTGGCTCACCAATAGGACACACAAGATCAAAATAGGTGCAATCAACTCCAACAGCAGACTTGTGTCTAGTGGTGCTCCCCAGGGACCTGTCCTGGGACCCCTACTGTTTGGCATCTACTTCTCAGAGGTCCAGACAAAGACAAAAGGCTTATGGCTGACCACATTTGTGGATGACTGTAAGTTGGGTGCTGTCACTGACTCCCCAAATGATGTTAACATACTGCAACAGGGTCTCACAGCAACAGATGACTGGTGCCAAAGTCATAGCTATAAGTTAAATGCAAAAATATATATTATCATACCATTTGGCAGAAACACAGCCAACTGGAAATGCCACAGAAATACCTCACAAAGAGAATCCATAGCCTCCAACATCTGTCCTATGTGTACAGGCTGAAATCATTATCACTCTACTCAGTATTGCACAGATTGCTCAGAGGTGATCTGTGTCTTGCCCACAAGGCAATATCAGACCCTGCCATTCTACAGATGCTCCAGTCTAAATTTAATATGCAACATCAACAAAACCTGCTGGAAAGACAGGTTTGTCTTCCAGAGGCTGCCCTGTCTCTGGAATAGACTTCCCATACATATCAAACAGAGTACCTTGCTGACCCTCTTCAAGTGTAACCTTGGTGAGTGGATGGGAAACCACAAATTTGTCCCAGGGGTACCACCTGTGTCCATCATTGACAGGGGCAATAGGTGCTGACTGAGGTTTCTTTTTTGGGGATAAACTCTTGGGTAGGCTTGTAAAGGCCCCAGGGCCATTAGCCTAGAAACGTCTTATGATCGTATGATCCTATGATGATACAGGTGTAAACATAAACAACCCTCTTATCTGGTAACTGTCCATGTATACGAGACATGTTGTACTGCTTCTTCTTGTATGGCCTCACCAAGTAATGCTGTCAATACATGATCACAGACATGTACATATCATAATTAATAGACTTCAGAACAAGCATGGAAATACAAAACAATGTTTCCTGTCACCTTATTTGTGTAGAGCAGCTATGTTTTCTATATGTACCCAGTGTACTATTCTTGATAAAACATAAAGCCCTGATTTTACATAATATCTTGGACTTCTTTCTGTGAAGGTATGAATATTTAATAATGAAACGCACAAGGGACTAATCCTACTAATGCTGGTGGAATCTTGGACTATGGAAACACTATGAAGCAATGAAGTTTGTGGGCAGCGTACTTCCTAACTCTTGTTACTGATGCAGTATCCCATAAGGTGTACATTTGACTCTGCAGCCTGTTAACCATATGATAACAGCTGTCTCCTCATGGTGCTATCAGCCTGTCTTTCCATAGCACAGTGAGGCTAAGCACAGTAGTGGGAGGGGAAGCAGATTAATGTGGCTAAAGGCAAAAACTCACAATTTTTTTGCCATAAGACATGAACTGCCATTTACTGTTAGATACTATTGCTCACTGCTGATCATCATACAAAGACTGAAGAAGAATGATAAGACAGAAGGGGAGACAGGGATAGAGACATAGAGTTTTGTTTGTTGGCCATTTCTTTTTATTTTTTTTCTCAATTGCTTTTATTAAAAATGTTAACAACAAAACATTAACATATGATAATAGAAATATTGTACAACAAATATACATATCTAACAGGACAATAGTAAACAACTAAAATAACAACTTACAATGGTGTCTACTATAAAACAAAGCTTTTTAAACCAAAAAAAAGATTTATTTATTTATTTGACATTTGTTTACCATGATAATCTGGCTGGGCAGAAACCCATTTTCAGTGGAGACGCTGGGAGAAAAGTTCTGTTACATACAAAAAACAAGAATTACAAAAATGTACCATAATATAGTTGGTACAAAGCAAATTAGTCAAAAGTACAAATGGCTTTATCTTATACATAAAATAGTTAAAGACATGTAAATAATAAAAGAACATTTACATATAAAGGGTAAAAAGGATATGCTTAGTGTAAGGTATTGTAGTAGTAATAAGAGTGATAGTTTTACATGTTGCATAGATCCAGAGGATAAATATGATGAGAGTAGGTAGAAGGTTCAGAGAAAGATAGGTGGATAGGGGTTTTGAGGGAGAGGGGATGTTAGATGTGATGGATAACATCAGATAGAAATGATAAAAATGTAGTGAGGATGTGAAGATGGCAAAAGAGAGGTATGCAGTATAGGAGGGGTGAAGATCAGCCAGAAGTAAACAAGAGCAAAGCCAAGACTTTGCTAAGTGATCCTTGAGTAGTATTTTGAACTGTAAAGGATTGGAATTGGTTAGGATGTGCTGGTGGGCGGAGTTCCAAAGCTTGGAGATCTGATTTGAGTAAAGAGAGTCATGATAGTTATTATTAGTTTTTGTGACTTGCAGTAGAAATCTTTCAGAGGATCTTAAATGTCTTTTATTGGACTGTGGTTGTAGTAGGTTGTAGAGTACTGGGTATTTGTGAGGCTGGTAGCTATGCCATGGGCTGTTGTAAGTTGGGTAAATGTTAGGAGCTTGGGAAGCTCTAGCCAGTTTAGTTGGCATAGAGCAATGCAGTGATGGGATCTATGTGGGGAGTTAGGGGCAAATCTAGAAATTTTATTATAGCAAGCATCCAGTTTTGCTAAGTCAGTTTTCTTCAAGTTGATGAAAATAGCAGAGGCATAAAGTACGGTAGACAGTAAGTGAGTTCTGGCAATGGATTGTCTTGTGGAGTCAATGAAGAAAGGTTTGATTCTATATAGTGAGCCAAGCTTTATATGAACTTTTTATGATTAAAGGATAGATGCTTATTGAATTTCATATTATTATCAATTGCAACACCAAGTAGCTTAGTATGTGAAACTGGGGCTATAGTGGTGATGTTGGATGAATGAATTTGAAAGGAGGACAAGGGGCCTGAGGTTTTATTATTTGAAAAGAGCATCAGCTTAGTTTTTTTTTGGGATTGAGAATTAGTTGTGAGTCTGAGAGCCAAGATTCTACAGGTGAGAAGGACACCTGATTAATATGTTGGAGTCATCCGCATATTGTATAATTGATGCAAGGTGGACAGTAGTATGGAGCTTGTTAGTGAAGATAGTAAATAAGAGTGGGCCCATGATAGAACCTTGAAGAGCACCTAGTATGACAGGTAGCAGAGAGGAGTAATCATGTTCCCATTTGACAGCTTGTGGTCTGTCAAATAGGTAGTCATGGAACCAAGTGAGGACAGAGTGACTTAGCTTTAGAGTGAAGAGTTCATTGGGCAGTTTTTGGTGGGAGACTATATCAAATGCTTTAGACATGTCTAGGAAGATAGAGGAACTAGCTGTACATTGTTTCTAAACTGGTTGATTTTATTTGTGAAACTTAAGAGGGCTATAGTTGTACTATGGTTGGGTTGGAAGCCATTTTGAAAATTGGTAAGAAGTTTGTTAGCAAGTAGGTAGTTCATAATCTGGGACTGTATGAATTTTTCCAATATTTTGATAGGGGAGATAAAATAGCAATTAGCCTGTAGTTAGAGAGATCTGTAGAGGTTCCACCTTTATGTAATAGTATGATATACAATATTTTCCAATTTTAGGAACACACTGTTCTGTTATGGAGTGACTGATTAGTATGGAAACTGGATAAGAGATACTGTCAGAAGCTGTTTTGAGATATTCAGATGGTAGGTTGTCAGCAGCAAGGGATGGGGGTTTCAGTTTGTTGAACAGTTTTTTTATGGTGCAAGTTTGTACTGGTTGGAAGGAAAAGGCATTGATTTCTTTTGAACCATTGGAAATGGTTAGAGGGGGATTGGTGTTATTTCTGGTAAATGATAGTATGGAGTTGGTAAAGTAAGTATTGAATTGAGTAGATATACTATCCCTAGTGTTAGTAGTGGTAGGTGCTGGGATCAATGATTGGCCAGGTTGTAATAATTGTTTTACAGTAGCCCAGAAATTTTCAGGATTGCTTTGATAAGTTTGTTGTCATTCTTGACCTGTTTTTTATGTTTCTTAGTTGTTGATAGTTCTAGGGTGGTTTGGTTTTTATTAGAATGGTATTGAAACCAAGATTTCTCCCTGGTTTGAGTAACTGCTTGGTCTCTTCAGTGAGCTAGGGAGCATGGTTTGATTTTACTCTAATAGTTCTAGGAGGAGCTTGACTGTTTAATATATCTAGGAATGTTTAAAATATGCTTCGGCCACGTCTAGGGGAAGTGATATTAGAGGGATCCAGTCACAAAGCAAAAGGGTGTCTAGAAAAGTTTGAAGTGAGAAGTGTTTTTTGTTATGAGTTTGTCTATATGAAGTATTTTTGATGCAACATATGTGTTGTCTGAGCAAGAAAATCAGTAGATGGTCGCTTACGGTATCTGGGAGGTAGCCTGACTGGTAGGAAGGTGAGGTTTTATTTGTTGAAATCCATTCTAGTATCGACTGTGGTATTTTTGTTGATTCTAGTTGGGGATTGTATTAACTGAGAGAATCCTTACAAGTTAATGAGATTTGTAGGTTGTCTGAGGTATAGGTTTGCCAATTTATATTCAAGTACCACATTATTATGTTTTTTTAGGGAAATGTTAGGGGTGACCAGTGGAGGAGATCTTCAATTATTGTGGGCTTATTACAGGAGGGATATAGACTGCTATAATGGTTATGTATTTTTTTACATTAATTTCAAGTCTACTAAATAGAAGCTCAGTATTATTGAATTTTGGAGGGTTTGGTTCTAGGCGTTTGAGTTTGAGTTCTTATAAATAATGGATATGCCCCCTCCCTGCTTGTTTAATCTGTCTAGTCTCTGGATGTTGTAGCCTTGGATTAGTATTTTGTTATTGTTTATATGAGGTTTTAGCCATGTTTCAGTTAAGACTGCTAAGTCAGGGTAGTAAATTGAGAGAGAAGTGTGAAATTCATGTATTTTATTTGCCAGGCTCCTGAGATTCATATTTAGAAGTAGCAAGTCTGATTTTTTATGGGGAAACCTGGTTGTAATGTGAACATATGAGGTAGGGCCGTGTGTCTGTTTTTTTGTTGCTTAAGTTTGGGGCCAGGGTTTGGGTGGATATCCCCTCTGAATTTAAGAGAAGCATGAAATTCATGTAATGAGGTAATGGGTTTGAGTGCTTTAGTGATCGCTTAGTATATTTGCAGAGAAGTTAGGGTATAGTAAATTGCAGAGAAGTTAGGGTATAGTAAATTATTCCAAATACCTATATGAGAAGAGAGACAGTTTGGAAGAGTTAAACAGGTGTGGAGCTAAGATGAAGTGTATGGTTTTAGCATGAATTGTTGAGGGATCTGCGGTGGTAGGAGAGGAGTAGGCTGTGAGTAGGGGTTGATGATAAAATATAAGATTACTGGCCAGGAAGAGAAGAAGTAGAATAGAAGTGCTGTAGAGGAACATTGTTACAATTGTGAGTGTGACAGATATGAAGTTTATGGGAAAAAAGTCTAGAATAGTGAGGTGTGATTAATTTTGTTATAATCTAAAGTAATGATAGGTATATATGCTCAAGTGAGGTAACTGCATATTTAAATAGTATAAGTATAATTATGTCAGATAGGGGAGGACCAGAGTAATGGAAGAGTGATGAGGGATTTCAGAGTAAGTAGCATGTGGATTAATATGTGTAGAGGTTGATGATCTGAGAAAATGTAAAGTTGGGAGTGGCTAGGTGAAAATAAATGTAGGGGTAATGGGGGTGGGTGGGATAGATGGGCAGGGTTGGGGAGCGGAGTGATCCCAAATGTAGCAAGGGCAAATGGAGTGGGTTGGACCACATTTTTGCTTCAGGAACAAAAAAAATCAGTTTGGTGTAAGTAGTGGCAGAGGGACTTTACTGCAATATTTGAAGGGGTAAACTAAGATAAGAAGTGATGACTATTGGACTTGGAAGAGGTATGTGAAAATTGCGTAGAAACCAGAGTGTTGGGATTCTAATAATTTAGCTGGTGGGATAGAACAGTAACTCAGAAGGATCTATGAGGAATAGAAAAAGGAGAGAAGGATGGCAGGGGTTTGGGTTTAGTGGTGTGCTTGTAGCCATGCAGACACAGTTAATTACAGTGATAAGAGAGATTGTAGTCATACAATAACAGTTGCAGAAGTTGCAAACTGAAGTTAGCTGTGTTGAGGAAGTGTAACTCACTTCAGGCTGGGCAGAGATGCATTCCGCACTGTAGTGTTAGCCGCTGTTACAGCCTTGAAGAAAAAGGGGAGAATGAGAAGATTGGATAAGAAAGAGGTGCGGTTGTGTTGGGTATCTGAGGGAGATAGTGTGTAGCAAGAGAAGGAGGGCTTAGGGATACAGAGGAGGGTAAGCAAAAAGTGATAAAAGGAGGTAACAATGGGGTGGACAATAAACCTAGCTAGGAAGTATCTAGACATCAACACGCATTGCATCAAGTATTAAAAAAGAGTGACCATAAGGCTCAATATTCAATAAGACAGCATGCAATTTCCAGCATATCATAAGGCTACAAATATAAACAAACCTCTTAGTTAAACACTGCACACAAATAGGTATTCAGCAAGGCGAAGCATAAAACCAGCATTTGGCATAAAATAACACCAATGTCCAGAGAGGGAAGTGGATAATTACTGCTCAGCTAACTGCTAGGTTCATTTACAAGATATCTAGTATGAGGTCATTACTGGCTAGAAGTAAATCTGCTTAAAGTATAAAAAAACACTAGTCCTACCCAGATAAAAAACGTAAATAAATAAATAAAAACATTTGACCAGATGTGTACAAGTTAAAATGCCAAGTTTCACTTTAGGTTCTAGGCAGAATGTTCAATGCTGGGAGATCAAGATCCATGTTTTGTAGCCAAAAGCAAGTAAAGACAGTACTTATCTAATTAAGTAACCTTCTTGAAGTGTATTAATTGATTTTTCATAAAATTTCTTTGAAAAATGATTGCTGCTGTTGTAGTACACCACTATGACCCAAACAAGTGGAGAGATAGCAAGACAAGAATAGATGGTGCAAAATAAAAGCAAAGACTTTTAAATGGCACAAGTCATGCTGGGAGTAGAAAAATGAAAGAAAAAAAACATATTCAGTAAACAATAGGAATTCCTAGGAGTGGGTTTACTCCTGCTTGCTGAACCAGATTGGCACAGGAGGAACAAAAAAAAAAATTTTTCCATAAGTAGTGGCAGAGGGAATTTATTGCAATATTTGAAGGCGGTAAACTAAGATAAGCAGAGGTGATTCCTGGACTTGGTAGAGTATGGGAAAATTAGGTAGAACCACAAGTACTACCACCAAAATGTGAAGAATAACAACAGCAACTGAAGAAACAGTCCTTGGTTCTCGGTCCACAGATTTATTTGTTAAAAAACAATGAACATGAAGCGCTTTTCGTTTGGTATAGTAACTTCTTCAGATAAAGAACTTTGACTATTACACTGTTTAAATACAACAAGGTCATGTGTTCCAAATAATTGCCATACTTAATTAAAACTGTTAACCCTATCCTACCTTTTGTGAAAAATAGTAAAACCGTGAAAGACTTTAAAATTATTATTGTTTTGGCAGCACAAGTTTTTACTCTCAAACACTTAGCAGCACATACTGACTGACTTTAAAATAATATTTATTTATTTTATTTATTTATTGCAGTTGGTTTATCAGGATAGTCCATTGGGCAACAAGGAACCCGTTTTCAATGGAGTCCTGGGGAGAAAAGCTCCAAAAATACATTTTACATACCTACAAACATATATTCACACATACACTCAAAGGTTAACAATAAGGTAAAAAAAAAATGTACAGCTAGATACAGTGTGCAAAAAATGTAATAATATTAATTTGTACAGACATATCCATTTATACATAGTAGTTAGGAAAAACTTAGTCACTAGAAAGTTAGAGGAGATTCAGTGAGATGATGAAGTGGTGGAAGAAGAGAATCATTGGACTTACCTAATAATTTCTATAGAAATTTAGGTATAGTAAGATGTAGCAGAGTATGGAGGGAGATAGAGGAGAAGAGTAGGTTATGTAGGGTGGGAGCAGGAGCATTCCCACTGAGATGCTAGGTATGTATAGAGAGATTTTTTGAAAGCAGAGTGATTAGAGGTGGTACGTATGAGTGAAGGAAGGGAGTTCCAGATGCGAGCTAGGGTGAAAGATAGAAGGTTTTTGCCTGGGGGATATGTCGGTTTATGGACTTTGAGTAGGTTTTGATTGTTTGATCTTAATACTCTATTGGGTAGATGCATATTAAATGCAGAAGAAAGGGAAGGACAGAGGGAGGGGTTGAGAATAAGCTTGTGGGCTAGAGTTAGCTGAGTGTAAGTGAGTTGATTGGGAAGTTCTAGCCATTTTAGTTTCTGGAGGGAAAAGCAGTGGTGAGTGGAAGATTTGTGGCTGGTGGCGAATTTTGCAATTTTGTTGTAACAACAGGAAAGTTGTTTTTTGAGAGAGGATTGAAAATTAGTTAGGAGTGGGGCACCATAGAGGAGGGAGGGGATAAGGAAGGATGAAGCAAGTGTTGTTTTGGTAGCAGAGGTAAGGTAGGCATTTTGTCTATAAAGCATACCAAGTTTTTGGTGGGTTTTTTGATGTTTTTTTGTAGGTGGGAGGTAAATTTAAGTTGGCTGTCAATTAGTACTCCAAGTAGCTTGGTCTCTGACACTAATTCTAGGGAAGAGTTATCTTGGCTAGTGATTGAAAATGTATTCATGTTGAGATGAGTAGCTTTAGAGGGAGTAAAAATCATTAGCTTGGTCTTGGAGGCGTTAAGAGCTAGGTGATTCTTTAACATCCATTGTTCTGTTATAGAAAAGGCATCTTGAGTTAGTTTTTGAAGTGTAGAGATAGAGGTGGCTGAGCAGATGATGGTGGAATCATCTGCATATTGGATGATGTTTGAGAAAGGGATTGATTTGTGGAAGTCATTTATAAATATGTTGAAGAGAACAAGTCCTAGAATGGAGCCTTGTGGAACACCTGTAGGGGTATTAAGGAATGAGGAGGTAGTTTTTTTCCATTTTACTGCTTGTTTCCAGTTGGCTAGGTAACTAGAGAACCATTGCAAGGAAGAGGAAGAAAGGTTAAGTTCTGAGAGTTGAGATATGAGCAGGCTATGTGAGATGGTATCAAAGGCTTTGGAGAGGTCTAATAATAAGGTAGAGACAATTAGGCCAGAATCACGAGCTCTATTTACTGTTTCAAGGAAGGAAAGGAGGGCAGTCATAGTACTGTGATTAGGTCTAAAGCCATGCTGTGTAGGAGTTATAAGGTGATTTTCTAGGAGATGAGGGAGGAGTTGAAGGTGGACACATTTTTCTAGGATTTTGGAAATGGGGGACAGGATGGCTATGGGACGGAAGTTGTTGACGGTGTTATTGTTGCCCCCTTTGTGGAGTGGAATGATGTATGCTTGTTTCCAGATTTGGGGAACTGTGCATTCTTTTAGGGAATGGTTAATTAGGATGCTGATGGGATATGCGAGTGTATCAGCAGCTATACTAAGAAAGTAGGAAGGTATATTGTCAGGGGCATTGGTACAAGGTTTCAATTTCTTAAGCAGCTTCTTTATAGAGGATGTAGGCATGGGATTGAATGAGAGGGAAGTGGAGTTTGGGGAGGGAGAGTTGGAGGGTGGAGGTGTTTGGAGTAAAGGTTGTGTAGTAGAAGTGGTAGAGGAGTTAGAAGATGGGGAACAGGGAGTAGAAGTGGTGAAGGATAGAGTGTGAGTAGGGGGGGTGGGTGTTAGAGAGCATAGTGGAGTTGGAGAATGAAGATGTCAGTTTTGCAATAGAATCAATAAAAAATGAGTTAAATTGGGTGGCTAGGTCTAGTTCAGAGGCATTAGAATCAGGGGTGGGAGTGTCTGGTGTACTAGGATGAAGCAGAGTGGAGATCCCTTTCCAGAATTTTTGAGGGTTGTTTTTATTTTGGTTTTGGAGTGTATAAAAATAGTTTTGTCGATCAGAGGTGATGAGTTTCTTTACTTTATTTCGAAGCATTTTATATTCATTAAGGAGTAGACTTGTTTTAAGCTTCTGGTAGCGTGACCAGACTTTATTTCTATGTGTCATGGTAGCAAGAGTGTGTTTAGAGAGCCAAGGGGCAGATTTTGTCTTTATTCTCTTTGTCCTTAGGGGAGCTTGAGAGTCAAGTAATGTCAAGAAAGTTGTATTAAAGTGTGACACTGCTATGTCTAGTGGAAGGGTTTTTAGGCAGTTCCAATTAACTGCTTGTTAATACAGTCAATGTTTGTGTCTTTCGGCTTTTCCCGGTTAGAGGTCGCCACAGCGGAACACCGGTCTGCTAATGATTGGTAGAGGATTTTTACGTACCGGATTACCAGCCCTGACGCACAACCTTCAACGAAGGCACGCCCCATTCACGTATGCCTCCACACAGAAGACGCTCTAGCTGAGAATTGAATGGGACAATGTCTTGCTATGAGGCGACAACGCTACCGCAGCACCACCACTGCAGTTTAAAATAATACAGTCAATATAAAATTAAATATAAAAACTAATTAATTGACAGAATAAACAAAACCGTAAATATTAGGCATGTGCTGTATCTTATTTTTAGACAATAAATTGGTACATTCCTTTACATTCTACTTATCTAATAAGGCTTTTCAATTTCAAATAACATAATATCAAACATGCTTCATTTAAGCCTGGATGTTGACAGGCATTAACTCGAAGTTGCCACATTAATTCTAGTTTCTCCAAAAGAATTGAGCTTGGGCCCCCTCTAGTGTCCAAAGACACTTGGTCTATAACTCTGAATTTAAACTGATGCATAGGAAAGTTCATAATGTGTCTAGCTAATTCATTTTCTATCTTTTTATTGTTGATGCAATAAATATGCTCATACACACGTTCCCTGAACCTCCATTCGGTCTTTCTGATGTAGAAGGCATAAAGCCACATAAACAATCATCTTTGAATTGCAATTAAACTTCCATTGTATGTAGTAACTAATGTTTCTAATACAAATTTTGTGGCCTGTTTCCATAAATTTACAGTAGTTGCACGTTTCACACTTATACATTCCAGGGTTTCGTATTAGTTAAGGTGTTGGTCTCTCCAAATGATTTTTTAAGTTCATCCCTCTTCTCAATATTTGTTTGTTTGTGTTTGTGTCTTTCGGCTTTTCCCGGTATCACCTAACTTATTCACTGTTTCTCTGTCAGTACTTAGGAGGTTCTAATTTTTGATAATAACTTTTTTGACCTCCAAAGCATCAATGCTAAACGTAGTTATGAAGCTCAACCTAAATCTTTGATTATTTGTTATGTTAGGTGTATTAGGTTGGTTCGTATTATTCAATTCAATTAGATTACAGTTGACACTGTTGACTAGTCTTTCTTGCCTAATTCTTCCATTAAGGATTGGTTTGTATGTCCCATTACTTCTTTTACTTTGAACTTCCATAGTCAGTTCTAGGATTAGTTGGTTTGGATAACCCCTTTTCAAAAACATCTATCTTCTAAGAAGTCATTTTCTCGTGATACCATTCTTGCTGCCCTGACCAACTGTTCTTTTATAATGGACTTTTTTTGTTGGTAAGGGTGTAAGCTGGTAAAGTGCAAAAATGTGTTAGAATATGTTTTTTTTTTCTCTATGGATCCTTGCTGTATATCTCAACTGACTTCTGTCTTTCCTGAGTTCAACATCTAAGTATGTTATGGTCGCTATGTCAAAGTTACTTGTAAAATGTAAAAAGTGTGTTGTGTTATTTAAATAGTGCAACAATTCTGTAGCTGCATTTTTGTGCAAGAAAGACTAGTCAACAGTGTAAACTCTAATCTAATTGAATTGAATAATATGAACCAGTGACATCTATAAAACACACAATTAAATTAAAGTTCAAATAAACAATGCAATACATACCATTTGATAAAAAACATGGATAGCTCAAATAAACAATATCATACATACTTTTGATAATAACCGCATATGTAACAGATTAATCTGTGTAGGGATTTTGACAAAGAGAGAAAGGAAGGCAGTGCACTTGTGTGTAAATCTGACTACAATGTAGTTGACACTGCAGTTGTGTAAGAAAAAAATAGCAATTGTCAGTACATTTGCACAAGGGTACAGAAGAGGATAATGTGTCAGGAGTAAAGGTGAAGGTATATGGGTGGTAAGGGATGAAGGAAGGAAAGGTGGGAGTAGAAGAAGGGAAGAGACAAAAGAGTTAAGGAGTTGGTTGATGGAACTCCAGAATTTTTGGGGGGGTTTTATAATAATTGTTTTGGATTGATGTGTAGTACTTTTTTTGTCAAGTTTGACTTACTTTTTTACCACATTACGAAGATGCCGGAGCTTTTGGAGGGAATTTGGGTCTTAGGAGAGTTGGTAATTATGCCATGCCCTGTCTCTCTCTTTAAGTAGCTTTCTGATGTCTAAAGAGAGCTACAAAGTATGTTGTAATTTTATACATATTTTCCTGGTAAGAGCTAGGGAATTTAAAATAGAGAGGAATTTGTCATTGAGGTATTGAACTACTAGACTGAGTTGGAGATGTTTAAGGGGGGACCAATTAACTTGTTGGAGTAAAAGGTAAAGGTTTCTGAGGTAAAATTAGTTTCATTATGGATAAGTTTAAACTTAGCTTCAATAGGGAGGGAGGAATGTTTTTTTTAGAAGGTAGGTAGGATGGTGATCACTTAGGATGGTGGGAAGGCAGCCTGCTTGATAAGAGTCTAGATTTGATTTAATGAGAGCCCAATCAAAGATGGATTCTTTGTTGGAATGTTTGTCAACCCTAGTCATGTTGAAAACTAACTGGGAAAAGCCAAAGAGGTGAATATGATTAGAAGGGTTGTTAGAGGAGATTATATCCCAGTGTAGGTTGAGGACTGTTACCTGGGGGAAGGTAGATGGCTATAATGTAAATATACTCATGAGGGTTAATTTGTAGGCGAGTGAATAGCACTTCCATATTTGAACTTATTGGTGGGTGTAGGTTGAGACATATTTAACTTTCATTGCACAGAGTTAGGCTGTTCAATTCATAAAAAAATCTGTATCAATAGTTAATCTAGTGTAGATTTGAATCCAGCATTATCTGTGCTGTTTTTCCCAGTTTAATGCATTTACAGCTTGTGCCACAGAGATTGGTAGCTTATAGGGGCCTTGGTATTACTAAGTACTGTCCAGAGTGCTGGCAGCACATACTAGTGCTAGTCACATTTGTGCTATTTATGGCAACCCAAATAAAAATTTATGTTTTTTTTATTGGCAAATGAACTATCATTCACTGCTAATGACTACTGACAGTTACTGATGGACCAACAATGAAGACAAAAAAATAAAAATAAAAAATAAATAAATAAATGGAAAAATTGTCTGTGTGATGATTTCTCTACTATGTGTTCTTATATCATGTGAACATGAAGGATCCTTATTTTCACACAGGCATCACCCCCTTGTGATTTGAACCTTGATATCATGATATTAACAATAAAATGCTGTGAAATGTATAGCATTTGCCACATACAGAGGATGGCTTTATGAGGCACAGAAAGTGCAGCATATATACTCAAGCTCTGGCATTGTAACACTTTTCTGCAGCAATATATTGATGTTATCAAGTTGTTCTCTGTCATTTCATATGTCATATTTGCATGGTTTTGATATCTATAAAACCTAACCTAAAACTAATGTCACACTGATAATAAATGCATAAAAGCATGTTCTATTTGTTTTGTGAGCAGTAAGTGTTTTTGTAAATTGATGCCATTATTTTCTCTTCTATGTAAGTCAGAGAAATCTCCTGTTCATTTGCTAAGTTTATTCTCATTGACATACCCATACATCACAGCAGCAGGAGAATTAAACATTTAACTGTTAACACACTGATGCTAAAAAGGTCCCACTTGCAAGCCCTTAGCAAACACTACTTGTGACATTTTTATATAACTAGTAGCAAAGTGAAAGTTGCATTTTAGACCATCTACTGTGTTAAACCTGTTGTATATGCCTGACATCAACAAAGCTTATCACTAATGTTCAAACTTTCATTTCCTTCACTTATTTGTTGTTAATACTGCTCTCTGTTAGGAGTTTACACATTTCCTTTAGTCTTACCAGGTTTTTTTTTGTGATGGGGTTTGTTATGTGCTACGTGTGTATTAATATAAGATGAAAGCACTTGTAGTGCAGCTTATGTCAGGGGACGGCGTTAATGCATAATATACAGAATTGTGCAGAATGATATTTGTTGTATGTATCACTCATGTTACTGCTGACAGTCCTGTACATTTGACCCATATATTATCTTACTGATGTACAATACTTGCGTATGGGGGTAATCATTTCTATCTCTTCTTTACAGGTTCATCCCTTACCTTGGTTAATGTTGCTGCTACAAATTGTGTCTTCTGGGATTGACTGTCTGATGCTCAGAGAATACAATCATTACATGTGTAGGTAAAGGTTGCTAATTTTGCATGCATCGCCATTACTGTTTGTATGTGCTTAGCTTCTTGGGTTTGCACTTATGTATTGAGTGTGTGTGTGCTATTCTCAACTTCTTAGCCACAACCATGGCATATGATGCATGCCTATGTCACCTAGGACAATCCAAGGCTATTGATTCGTCCTCAGGATCTTTGTCTGTTTGTGCTGGCTCTTCTGGCCCCGCCTGTGGTGTTAGCATCTACAGTCCTTGGCCTTGTCACAGCTGTTTCTGGACAATTATATTGTGCAATATGGCACAGACTGTGAGGATTTTGGCTGATGTGGCTGGGTCATACCGCAGGACACCATCAGATATGTCTACACATCAGAACCTTGATTTCAGCAAGTCAAATACATGCTCAATAATATTCTTGCTTTGAGTGTGGGCATTGTTGTATCCTTGCTCAGTGGGGTTCTGTGGATTTTTCATGGGTGTCATGAGCCAAGGCTCCATTACATAACCTGCATCCCCCACTAGATGCTCTTGTGGAAAGTCACCCCTTGCAAACCTTACATACAGGCTACTGGTGTGCCATATGTGTGAGTCATGAAAACCACCAGGGTTAACTGCATACACATTGCATACAATCCCTTGGACATTACAGACCACCTGGCAGTTGATAGAGTGGTATTCCTTCCTGTTAATGTACCTCCTTCCCTGTTCCCCAAGTGGGGCTTTTACTTTGATGTTTGTGCAGTCTATGGCCCCTAGAACCTCAGGGAAGAATACTATGGCATAGAAGTTTTGCATTGTCCTCTGGGGTACGTAGAAACCAGATATGATCCCTTGCATGTTTTACCATTGCATTTCAAAATTGATGCATTATTCTAGTGGCTGAGGCCTATGACACCCCTAATATATCCCCCATGAGTCTCTGGAAAGTACTTATAGCTGGTATATGTAATGCTGCACATGCCTTGGTTTCCACTGGGATGGGTTCTCCATAATTTCACTAGGGATCAGATGACGGCAGCAGATGTTGCATATTTCCTACAAGGTATCCCTGTCCACCCTGTAGCTCTCTACAATTTTTATATAATAAAGTCTATGGTAATTTAAAAGGGGTCTGAAGACCCTTCTACTTCTATGCTAAGGTCTGGGAGCAGTAGCTGCATATACAGGTTAATAATAACAGCAGCAACCTCTAACATTTTTTTCCAAGTGTTCTATGTTTATGGATGTATTCCAAATAGTATTGGAATTAAGTCCAAGAGGGAGTGTGGAGTGTGCACATGTGTTAAACACGTTCCGGAATCACTCTGCCATGTTAAATTGCTTAATTATCATGTATTTCACCTACTTTTGCCTCCATCAACATGTTCTGCCATTTTTCCATGCTTTGGATGTGGTCACAGTGTGTAGAGCTATTTAATGAATACCAAATAGCATGCTGAACAACTCACACAGAGCTTAGTGTGAAGTGTAGGCATTCATAAATCCACCTCTTTATTGCTGAGAACCTTGTCTTATAGTTGAAAAATGACTGTATTTCTGAAATGGAGAAATCTGAACTTAATTTTTTTCTGACAAATGTGATTAAGTTGATGAAATAATAAAAGTATGATAACAGAAATGCATGGGTGGTGGGATGGCAAGTGTGGGTACCACTGGATGTGCATAATATTATAGACTATTTCCAAAAATATAAAGGTAAATGTTAAAGGATTGACTGTTAGATATTGGGGCCAACCAAAGATGGGGATGAAAAACGTGGTTCGGGAATACAAAAAAAAAAAAAAGAAAGATGTGGGCAATGTAGGGAGCAGAACTATACTGCTAGAAACTGTAGACATTTTGTAGGAAATGTAATGAGTCTGGCCATTTTATGTTGAAAGTCTGGTGCTGGAAAAAGAAAGTGTACATCTAAAAGAAAGACAATGTATATAATAATTTCAAAAAGAAAGTGAAATGTCTGAGTCAAGTGAGGAAGAAAGGTGAAAACAATATGTCTCAATTTAAAGAAAAAGAGCAAGGTGAAGGAGTAATTGTAGAAATGATTCAGAAACTAAAGAAATTAATGATGGGTTGATAGATGAAGACGAGGAATATGCTGATACATAAACAGGAAGAACAAGCACAGAAAGAAGTGAGGGAGAGAGAAAAAGGAGAAAGTGAAAAATAAGAATATGAGAAAAAAGATGCAAAACAGAGTGCTTTAGGACTAAATGTGAACTGTATAAGAAATGAAGTGAGGATTTAAATGGTTTCTGAATGGGGTAGGAAGGAAAATGGATGGGATATGTTTGCTGGTTATAAGATGTGTTAAACAAGAAAAATGAGAACATTTTGAGGCTGTAAGATGAATACAAATTATTTGGTCATTATGATATAAAACTTTTTGTGGGTTAGTGTTGTTAATAAGTGAAGATGAATTAAAAATATTGGATCTAACAACTATGATACCAGGAAGAATGATGATATGTGACATGATGAAAAAAGGAAATTGTGTGAGTGTAATAATGATACATGCATCTATAAATGTGCCGGAAAGAAAAGAAAGGTTTGCAGCACTAAAAACAAATATGTTGTAATACACGTCAGTGGTAATGACTGGGGATTTTACCTGTAAGGTAAGAAAAAAATAATACAAGATGTAAATGTGACAAAATAAGTGATGCAATGTGAAACTTGAAAATAGGAAAAAGTAGAGAACAAATGTACAAAAGGGGAATTTTTAAAACAGAGACAGATTATGCTATGTGTTCAGGTGACATGAAGGAAATAGCAGGCGGGGTAAAAGGAGCAGATTTTTTCAAATCATAGAGCAGTAGGGGCTGTGTTAGGTGATAATGCAGAACTAAAAGAAGGAAAAGGAATAACGAAAGGAAGGAGGAAGGTACTATGGAGAGAATACATGGTAAGGAGACTGCTGTATGAAAGCTGTCAACATCATAGACAGTGTTTAAAGAGAAATATAAACAGATGTTTTGTGAAATAGGGGAAGAGTAAAGAAATGGATTATGGCAGTGTGGTGAAAGATTTTTGAAAGGGATGGAAAAAGGAACTAAGAGAGAAATAGAAAATAGATTGTATGAGAAAAACAATGAAATAATTTAAGACAATGTTGTATAGACAGAATTAATTTTTAAAGGGAAAGAAGGAAGCCATTTCATATTTTTTAGGAAAGGAGAGAAAAAGAATGAAAGGTAAGATGGATGCAATGGTTGATGGGAATGGGATAGTAAAATGTAAACAAGAAGAAATTATGGAGGTAGTAGAAACATTTGTAAGACCAATGTATAAGAAGGGAGAAGCTGACTGGTGGGTAGAAAGTAAAAAAAAAAATGGATGCAGCAAAATATAAATTACAAGAAAGAAATGAGTTGCAAAAATTGGAAGAGGTTTTAAAATAGGGAAGAAGGAATCAGTACCAGCCGTGGATGGTTAAATGATGGATATTATAAGGGGATAAGTGTAAGGAAAAAGATGTAATCAGAACTAGGAAAGCGTCTGCACTCACTGCTGTTCACTTCTTAGAAGCATTATTAGGATTACTAGGATTTTCCAGGCCATTTAATTCAGTGAGTAGGTACGCCTTGCCAATACATACTCTTAGGCTTTACCTTCTTTAATAAGGAAGGAGTATCCAGTTAGCCTTAGGGTAAGCTGGATAGCTCCTATCCAGTTTTCTGAATTTAATTTGAAGTAGGATAGTAATTTGCAAGTTTATTCTAGAGAAAGAGGATGCTCTGAGTGATGACTGTATCTCTCTATCATGTTCTGTTTATCTGCTGATGAAGACTTAGATCTCTGGCTGCAGTAATAGCTAAGCTGCTTGACTTATTGAGATACGGGAAGTTATATTTCTAATGACACAGTAAGGAAGGCGCAGATCTCCCCCAGGAATCTGTAAGACATACAGTCTATGGACTTTGATCCCATTCTTTCCTAGCAACTAACATTCATGTTAGAAACCTCTGGTGCTTTTTGAGTTTGTTGATATGCCGAGTCAGATACATACCAAATGAAGCATTGTACTCTATATGGGTCTGATCAGTGCTAAATGAAGTGGAACTGTTACCCGTTTGGGTCTCATTGAAATACATTTGGGTGTTAGTTGTGCTAAGTAAAAAGATTTCCTGAATACAGTTACCACACAATAGTCAAAGGAGGAGGGTAAAGTCATCCAAGTTCCTAGATCCCTGACTGCCTTTACTTTTAGTAAAGGTGTGCTTTTCAAAGTGTATGCAATGGGCAATTTCTGTTTTCTGAAAGAAACAATACTGTAATTTTTTTACCATTTAATTTAAGCCCATTATCTGTACACTTGGTCTTAACTAGGGCAAGGTCTTTCTGAAGAGTACAGATACCTGTAGAGGTTTTGACAATTACATCCAATTTACAGTCATCTGCAAATATGGTTAACCCAATATTCTGGTTATCATTTTTGAGATTAGCAAAGGAGCTGCCAACAAGAGAGTACATAATAAGAACTGTAGTTTCTAATTTATGTTATTCCCCAAGCTGAAGACAAATTTGTTTTTATTTTGACCCTGTAAATATGTGGGATTCCTAGAAAAATCTGTTTTTGAAACTCATTTCATTGGTTAGTAGGTTTGTTTTAAGGTCTGTTTGAAGGTATGTATGATTGTATGATGCTTGTACTAACTGCGATTCCACTAATTTATATTTCAGTCATTTGAGTGATTTGTGATTCATCCAAATGTGTTTTCTTTGAATATATGTATATCTAGGCACACACACACACACACACACACACACACACACACACACACACACACACACACACACACACACACACCATGAAGTTAGTTGAGTGGTTAAAGTCAACATCTGTTTTGTTGGCACACTTTGTTCTACAAAGCAGATGGCAGATAGTTCTGCAAGATCACATTACTGGGGCTGGGGAATATGCCCTTTGTCTGGTACTTTGCAATCTTAGATTTAGAATATATAAGTGGCAGGGGGTATAAAGGAGCAGGTGGGCTTACCCTCTACAAAAAAGATAGTTTTAATGTTGCATGCATTGAGGTTATGCCTCAGATCATGCTCAGATCAGTGGCAATATTTATTTTTCAATTATTTTTGTGAATGTTAGGTTGACCTTTGTGTGCTTAGACTATAATAGACCCATATGTATAGTTGTACTACATGTTGAATTCAGTGTGTCTTGAGTTTGATTAACTTATGTCAGATTTGCATTTAGTCAGGACACATTTCCTGGCAGTATGTGTTGCAGAACAAAATAAACACAATATACCTATAATGATAAGTGATAGTTGGAAAAAATTTTATTCAAATTTTGTATGTGTAGTTATTAAGGCTGTGTTTGTCTGACTTCTAATCAGCAGCTGTAATGTTTTGTTGTATTTGCTTAATAGGCAGAGTCTGAGACTGTCGTTTCTCAGAATTTTTCTCTTTTCTCTGAGGTATGACAATCTCTCGCCTGTATTTTTGGACTTGTTTTCATAATTCTGTGGCTTGCAGTTTTGAGTCCTGGAATTACACTAGGGAGCTGATTATGTACTTTGAGACTGATATAACATTGTATTTTCATTTCATTGCTGTCAGGAAGTGATGCTCTGGAAATTCAACAAGGTAGGCTCAATTACTGTAAATCTGATGCTTGCGCATGTCAACAAATGCATGTGGAATTCTGTATGTATACACAGATACACACAGACACACACACACACACACACACACACACACACACACACACACACACACACACACACACACACACACACACAAATACACACTCATGCATATTACTTATAGATTATTAGTCTGAGACGTGTTCACCTGTGTTTTGATAAAACAAATAGAGTATTTGTTGAAAGGAAAAAAAAAAACCCAGCAACATAAATGAGCTTTTCTCAGCAGGCTTTACAAAAAGAAATTTGTTAATAAAGTTCAGCTCTGGTTTGGGCCCCATGGCACAGAGGGATAAAGCCCTTACTGCACACCAAATAACTCATGGTCAAGCAGCGGCATGGGTATTGAAGGGACCAGACTTGGGGGGGTGTGGATGGGAGTGAGTGTCTGATGCTGATTTGTCCATCCTGTGAGGAGACAGACAATCTATGTTCACTGCAACAGCAGTATTAAGAGCCCAGTGGGCTCTGCCCTACAAGCAGTATGCTATTTGATCAGGGGGGTTACTCATGCATAGGAGCATGTATGCACCTCCTGAGAGCAGAAACAGCAGGGCATACAAGGCTACTGTGGGGAGAAGGGTGTGGGGCACACTCCCCAGCATACATATGATGCTGCACCAGTACCTGCAGCCTCCTCATTCGCCATGCATGTTGGTTGGGTGGAGCCAAGGGGAGGCTAAGGTAAGTCCTGAACACCTGGTAAATGAGGAGTGGAGCTGGGTGCAGGAACCAACAGCAAAACAAGATAAACAACAAAGTTCAGTTCAGGGAATGTTTACAGTTTCTAGCTGGTGAACATAGTATTCTCAGCATTCATGCATTTAACAAACAAAATTACACCAGTGCTTTTACTGAGATTAAATCCCTTTTCTGTGATAGCCCAGAGAGTTTTTAGTATTCAGACATTTTTTTCTATCTATAGTCAGAGATCTTGGATAGCACAGCTCACCTTTCTCTCAGTCTCTTAACAGTACAGTTCACCAACATGAAACTTTAATATACCTAGGAATTTTCTCTCTCTCTCTCTCTCTCTCTCTCTCTCTCATTTTTTCTTCTTCAAGATTAGTCCACAAAATATCTTAAATTACAGACATTTTCATTCATGTTCTTCCTAGGAATACCCAACAGTGTTTATTGCCGAGCTGTAGGTATGTTTCATTATGCATTTGCTGTTTTTTTTTTTAATCCAGGCTGAAATGCAGACTATCTCTGCCTGACCCTGTTAGCCTGTTTTCTTTTCCTAACTAATTTTTGGAAGTTCAGGACAAAGTAAATTTAGCCACTTATGTCTAAAATAAAAGCCATCTTTCAGCCAAGCCCATACTACTGTGTAACGTGATCCCTTTTAGCATGCATCCAGGAGGAGAAGCCACTGCCACAGACAGGCTGCAACTATAGGAAAGGCTGTATACATTAATGTGGAAAATGCCAGCCTTTTGAAGAATCTCAGAGTGGAAAGCCTGAAGGGCTAGGGCCCATCTGGTCAATTTGGAATTTTTATCTTTATGCCTAAACAACTTCTGCAAAGGTGTATGGTTGGTAATTAAAGTAAATGTACAATCCAACAAATAATATTTTAAAGATTCTAAAGCCCATTTGATTGTTAGGCATTCTTTTTCAATGGTAGCATAATCCCCTTCATACAAATTGAGGTTTCTCTTAAGGAAATAGAGTTTTCTTCAGCCTGCTGCTCTCATTAGAGAACTGTTCCCAAATTCAAGTTCTGAGGCATCAGTGAGAAGAGCAAAATTTTTGAGGTTGATAATACTGAGGCCAGTCATAGGGCCACCTTAGTATTGAAAATTTTTTACCAATCTCATCAGTTCACTTTACCGTATGTGGTGCTTTGGCTTTAGTAAGCTTGGGGAAAGGACATTCCATTGTGAGAAAGTGTGCAATAACCAAAGTGGTGTTGAATTTTAAAACAACAAGAAACTGCTAAAATAATTCCATAGTCAGTAAGGAAACAGTCTCCAACACAGGTTTTTACCTGTGTTAAAAAACATGTACAAACTGGAGTTTAAAAACAGTGTCATGTAATCACATGATTCAATCCAACAAATGATACTAACTCAGGATCTTGCTAGTTTTCTTAAAGAGACAGTGTATCTAACAATCATTAAAAAGACATACCCCGGGATTCATGAAGCTTGTGCCAGGCGTAGCGTAGGTAGTCTAACGCCAAATATGGCCGCTGACCGATTCAGGTACGATCCGATTCCACGTGCACTACCAACGTACGCCAGATTTGCGCAGCTCTCGGCGCATGTATGCTAATCACCCAATGCGCAGTAGTGCAGCATGCAAACGAAGGTACATAGCGATTCATGAAGTGGTGCAGGCATAGCGTAAGCATACAGAAATGAAAACCAAAAAAAAGGTTTACATTTTTTCAAACAGAACATCGGAGGCATGAAAGCGGACCAAACTTACATATTACAAAGTTAAGATATACCAATGGCTAAATATACAGCCAATGGCATAAAAAAACACGCACAAGACATAAAAAATAACATTTAATGTCATGGCCGCACTAACACAAAGTACAACCGCAGGGCATGTATGCGCAAACGGGAACACAAGGAAAATATATATAGATGTCATAAAATTACAATGTAACACAAATCATAATTTCGCCATAATAGTCAATGGTATGCATGCTACACCACAACCAAGGCGCAAGGGTTGCTAAGGGTCTGTGACAGTGTTCAGAGCAGTAACTATGAATTAGTAGTCAATGCCATGCAAATAAAGCAAGTAATACTGAATCACAAACGCCTTTCCGGCGTAAGGCTGTACCACACGGCATAGCAGTATAACACCGAGGAGTGGCCTGGAGGTATACATGATGTCAGCAGAGGGGTGTGCCACTGTAGCTGTAAGCACATTGGAGCTTTGCTAATCCGGGTTGCCCCATTGCTAAGCAAAGCCGCAGGATAGGGGTGTGGATGTAGCCATAGCTTTGCTTAGCTGAGAGCACACAAGGTGACCAAAAGCGCATGTGTACACGGATGACACACTCAAAACCCAGTAAATGGCTGCACGCGGCATGTACCACGCACCACAGCTGAAACAGGAAGGTTGTGGGAAGGCAATAAGGAAATGCCGCAGTAGGGTAATTGGAGTACAACTGAGTAATTAACACCTATTAACTCACAGTGGGCCATTGACAGTAGCTAACAAGACTGCTAGCAGCAACCTGCAGAACAGGAAAGGAGAGGTGCCAGATTGCAAAGAAAAGATAACTGTCACAGCAGAGCAAAGCAAACCTGTAGTAGATCGGCTATAGAACACATTTCGCAACACAATCCTGGGTTGGGAAAGTACAAAACAAGAAAGCAGGCTGCTGGATGCATGCCTGACAATGGGAGGGGAATCGATTTGAAAAGTGAAGGCAAGGGCAAGAGGTGAGCCACGGCAGCCAAATGTAATTCAGCACCAAAGGTACCACAATAGCAGTACCTGCAGTAAAACACATAAGTAAGATACCCTGCAGCTTGGATTGTACATACACACCCTATGACATCATCAGCTTCCAAAGCACAATAGTATAAAGTGTGAAGGGACCTCACACACACTCGTGTATTCCCAAACACTGCACCATCGGTGTAAACAGACGAGGAACTTTTACAATGTACATGTTGGGAGCTGCCATAGCTGTGATTCATCAGCATGTGTGGGAGACTGAAGGCGGTGTGGAGGATGATGCTGACAACCACCTCAGGCACCGGAGGAGGAGAAAAGTGTTCAGACCAAGGGTAACCGTTTATACACCCTCTGAATGTGAAGAATTCATATAAATAGTCTACTACAAAGCAATGATGATTACTTTTTCAAGCACAGTCCCTTTTACAAACCAGATCAATAATTGTTTAGCTGAGATCAAGTGAGAAAAATAATCAGTATCTTTCTTGCACAGACTGTTGTCACCATAAGTTAGGCAATTTTTGAGTGCATCCACCCAGTGATTGATTGTGATCAAAGTAAAATAATAATAATAATAGGCACAGTAATGTTTTTACTCTTGTTGCTCTCATACATGTGCTCTCCCCATCAAGAAATATAAATAATAGCTTAAGAGTAATCAAGTAAGTTGCCTGTCTCTGTTGCCTTCACACTTCAAATAAGCCACTTTCTGAATATACCTCCTTGTTTGGTTGTGAACTAAGTAAAATAAATAATAACTACAGTAATATATTTCAACTATATATAACCTTTTAGAAGACACTGAGAAGTACACAACAGTTTCCAGAAATTAAATATTTATAGCCTACAGGAAAACTATTTTTTTTCTAGAGGATATGTTCACACAGGGTGTCATAGATTTGGACTCCTATAATTTTTTAGTGAATACATTTCCTTGAATACCTGTAGTATTTGGAATTCCAAAAGTACACAAAGATATTTCATGCCCACCTTACAGGTTATTTGTGTCTGCCAACAATTCTAAGACTTACCCCCTGGCTGTGTTTATAGGTAGGATGTTGAAGGATACTACAAACACAGTGTTACATATATTGAAGGATTCCTGAGATTTCCTATCTAAAATTAGATTTTTTGTGGCAGAAGTGATTGGTATATTTTCTACCATTGATATGCATACCTCTCAATCTGGAAACATCAAAAATCTGGATAAAGGCCCATGAAAAATAGGTACAAATTTGTATGCTGATTAACATAAAATTTGCATGCATAATTATGAAACCCCACCTACTCCAGCAGAATTATGGGATAAAACCTTTTAAACGCAAACTGAAGAACAGACAACCAAAATATGAGCATGAAAGGCAAAATAAGAAGAACAATAGTGTTTTATTTATATTATTTTAACTTGTGCAAAATCTAAAATACAATATTCTTTTATAAAAATAACACTGGGTGTGGTTCCACTTCAGCCTTCTTCATTAAATAACATAAAATATAAACCAGAACAACAAATTATTTATATTATTAACACAAAACTTTGAACTTGTATAAAACTAAAATAAAATTCTCGTATATAAAACTAAAATTTACTGTCTGACAACTAACTGTGATTCCATCCCTTAAATACTGAATTTTTGAGTTTACTACAACACCATTAGAATGTCTGTAAGAGGAGTGCTACCCTTTGCCCACCATATCCCATACACCTGCTTACTAGTCCTTAATTACACAGCATACCGCAGGACTACCATCACTCATTCTTAACATCTGAAATGTTTAGCAACACATTCATCTAGAAGTATCAATAACTTATATGTTCAGAAGTGAAAAGTGTAATGACACTTTGCAGGCAGTTGAACAAATCACTGCAATAATAAAGGCAGCATATAGAGAAGAAAAAATAACTATTGAGGGTATAGATTGTGATAACTTGTGTATTTACTAGAGTGGGCTTTTGCGCATACCTTTTTATTTGGAGAATACAACTTAAAACATGATAAAATAATACTGCATAGTGCAATTTCCATAACTAGAATAATGTGACACTTTAGTTGAGCAACTCAGTTGATTCACATGGTCCTTCAATATAATTAAGCAGAATGTAGGGAGAATGAGCAGTCATGGCATCATCATGAAACATTATAAACTAGATTAAACATTTGATGAGATGACTTACATTTGAAAATTACGATCCCAAGTTCAACTAACTTTTCTGTGAGATGTGAATTAATGGCAATAATGGAAAACAGCATCTCTACACAACAGTAAGCAACTGTATAAAAGCAATTGGTGTATTAAACACTGAAATGTAAGCAGCATAATTCATCTGCTGCTTATGATCAAAGATTTTCATAATATATAAAGTTAGACTTACTCATTAGCATTTAGTACTAATATGGAGCACTTCATTAAGCTGTAGCATAGTTATCCACACACACACACACACACACACACGCACACACACGCACACACACGCACACACACGCACACACACACACACACACACACACACACACACACACACACACACACACACACACACACACACACACACACACACACACACACACACACACACACACTCCCATAAAAATAAAATAGTCTTACAAAGAAGGAGAATGAAAAAAATGACAATTTCATATAGCGTATATGAGTACGAGTCTACTATGACTCAAACCATTTCATTTTCTTTATCTTTCAGCTTTATAAATTATTTTATTTACCTGCTGGAGGTGCAGGAGGAGCTGGGGAAGAAGCAGCAGCAGAAGAAATTTCTTCATGATGATGAGAGACTGACCTTTGAACTTGGATTCACTGCCACACAGCTCCAAGTCCATTAGAGTAGACTTGTCCTGCTGTTCTACCTCTACTGCCGAAGGACAGGGTGAGGGTTGCCGAGTCGCAAGTCTAACTCCTGCAGTCCTGCCTTCTTCTTTACTAAACTTTATGGAAGTGCACTGCTGCCAGCCAAGTATGCAACAACATCAACAACACATTTTACATTAAAAAAAACACACACTGTCTATGTCTGCCCTTGGTTGTGCTATATCAGCTGCTTGCAATGCTCAGTCAGTGGCACAAACTCCTGCCCCTCTCTCTTTATTCCCTAAATATACCTTTTGCCAGCTACATCCTGCAGGTAAAGAAGCCGGGGTAGGCCTGTATTCCTCAAACAAGGAGGGACTGTTGGGGACTGCTGTTGCAGCAGCTAAAATGCCTTACACAACCCTATTAGGCAAAACCAAGAACGCCTTTAGGACACGCATATACCAGCATATGTACGATATAGGTAAAGGTAATTTAAAAAACACATTAGCTAAACATGTCAATACCTTTCCAGGTCACCACTTTAAGTTCACAGTCCTGGAATGGCTGGTAATGGATGACAGAGGTGGCCCTATTGACCAAGTTTTAGAATTTAAAGAACTATTATGGCAATTGAGGGTTAATGCCACCACCAGTCCAGAGCTCAATGATATGGTCTCCGTTATCAGCTTTCTAAAACTAAAGGCAGATTTATTTTATTTTTATTTTATTTATTTTACATTTGTTGACCAGGATAGTCTGACTGGATGCATGTCCATTTTCAGTGGAGGCCCGGGGAGAAAAGCTCCAAGGGTAAGCAGATACAGCATTACATATTACAAACAGACTATTTACAGTGATTACATAAGTAAGCAAGTTAAACAAGTTCCACAGGTTAGAGTTAATCCCAAGCATGAGTCAGGATTAAATTAAATTACACAGTAAACTGGCTAACAGATTTTTACACATTCTAGAGAGAGTTAGCCAGGCTTGATACATTGACATAGCCAGTTAAGTGCCAAATATTGTTTGAGTCTAGTTTTAAATTGACCTAAGATAGAAAGTAAGGTAATATCAGCTGGAAGAGAGTTCCAGGGTCTACTTACAGAGTTTGCAAAGAGAGAATCACCAGCTGTGTTATTAATTTTGCTAGTCTGAATTAGTAGTTTGTTAGAGGATCGAAGCTGTCTAGGATTATTATAGGGGGTGATAATATTTTTAAGTGCAGGAGTATTGTCCGGATTATAGAGGATTTTATAGGCCATAATCAGTTGGTTATAATGGATTAGGCTGGGTAGTTCAAGCCACCCAAACTGATTTAGATTGATGCAATGATGTGTCCTAAAAGGCAGCCTAGTGGCAAACCTGGCAATGTGGTTGTAGCAAATTAAGAGTTTGTTAAGGACAGTCTTGTTTAAATTCGAGAGTAGGGGGGATGCATACAGAAGGGTTGAAAGAAGGTGAGAGCGAGTTATGGCAATTTTACCTGGAGGGGTTAGGAAGGCTTTTATTCTGTAAAGTAACCCTAGTTTTTTATTGATGGTTTTGATAGTTTGGTTAACATGTAGGTCAAATTTTAGATTATTATCTATGATGACACCTAATAGTTTTGTAGAGGGGTCAGGGGAGATTATTGTGCCATCATTTGAATTTATGGTAAAGGTGAAAGCGGTAGACCTACGTGTTGACGAAAATAACAGCATTTTAGTTTTTTTGGGATTTAGCATCAGACGACATTCAGAAAGCCAGTTTTCTATTGTATTAAAAGTGGTCTGGGTAGCTGACAATAACTTTATTGGAGATGTGGCCGAGCAAATCAGAGTAGAGTCATCAGCATAATGGATACGGCTGACTTTTGGGATGACAGTATAAAGGTCATTAATGAAGATGGAGAACAGCAAGGGCCCTGGTATAGAGACTTGTGGTACTCCAAGGGTGTTAGGTAGAAGATTAGAGAGTTTGTTCTGCCAGAGGACAGCCTGCTGTTGACCATTCAGGTAGGATTGAAACCATTGAAGGGCTCTAGTATCTAGACAGAATGTTTGCAGGGTGTGGATTAAAAGTTGGTGATCAACCATATCAATTGCCTTGGAAAGACCCAAGAAGAGGGCTGAGGATATATAATTATTGTTGCGATTATGGTTTATGGTGTTGGTAAAGACTAGGGGGGCTGAAGTAGTGCTGTGATGAGGATGGAAGCCATGCTGAGTGTCTGCCATAAGGTGATTCTGGATTAGGTGGTGCATGAGTTGTCTATGAATACATTTTTCCATAATCTTTGCAAGTGGAGAGAGTATAGTTATTGGCCTATAATTGGAGAATTCAGTAGAGCTGCCTCCTTTATGAAGTGGGATTACATAGGATATTTTCCAGCTGGTGGGAATTTTAGCTTCTACTATGGTTCGATTGATTAGTATTGAGATGGGGTAAGCAATAGCATCAGCTGATTTTTGTAGGTACTCGGCAGGGAGTTGATCAGCAGAAAATGCAGTGGGTTTTAATTTTTTGATCAAGGTACAGATAAGTGAAGTGGTGACTGGTTGGAAGCTGAACGTGAGTAGGTTTCTAGGGGTGGTACTTTCAGGACCAGGGGAGCTAGGAGCTAGTTGGCTAACTAGGGCTTGAATTGTCTCAGTAAAGAATCAGTTAAAACTGTCAGAAACATCTTTAGGGGTTTTATCAATAGTAGCAGCAGGGATTGGGGTTGAAGTTTGTCCAGGATGCAGTAGATTATTTAAACCTGTCCAAAACTTCTGAGGGTTATTTTGATTTACTGTCTGTAAATTACAGTAGTATTGTTTTTTGTCTTGTAAAATGGATTTTTTAGTTTCGTTCCTAGATTGCCTGTATTTAATGTGATCTTGGGGGTCTTTAGAAGAACGCCATAAAGCCCATGCTTTGTTTCTAAGGGTAATTTTGAATTTAGACTCTTTAGAAAGCCATGGCACAGTTTGTGACTTTGTTCTCTTTGAACGAACAGATTTTCTTTTTCAGAGGTCACAATATTGTTATGATTGTTGTAATTTTGCAAATATTATAAGCAATATTATTATAATTAGCTGACAGAAGAAATTGGATCATATATTGTATCATTTTTGCATTTTTAATTAGCATTTTTCATGAACAAGGTTGATAAATTACTTT
This sequence comes from Protopterus annectens, assembly GCF_019279795.1. NCBI lineage: Eukaryota > Metazoa > Chordata > Ceratodontiformes > Protopteridae > Protopterus > Protopterus annectens. Next base: position 776,267,969 of record NC_056741.1, on the reverse strand, counting down.
ATAATAGTTTTTGTATGCGTTTATATATGCATATTAGTAGGTTCCAACACATTTTACATTTTTTATGTAGTTTTTATGTATAAGGGAGTCTGTTTCTTTAAATCTATACATATTCATGAATTACATAATAAATTGTTAATGTGTTAATTGATTTTATTATAAATACGATGTGAATGAGTGTCATTGTTATTCTGAGGAAGTCATATGTAATTTTGACGAAAGCGCTCAATAAATTTTAGATCATCTGGCATCCAGCTTGTGCTTTTCGTGGTTTCTAACCTTATTAGTTGAAAAAATGCACAGAGGGTATGAAGTTCAGTATCATTTATGACACCTAATAAATGGGCTTTTTGTTAATTACCATGAAAGAGATTTTAGTGTGCATTTGAAAATTAAGTTCCTACACTGCTACCACCCTTGGAAAAATTGAAAGTCTCCTTTCGAGTACCAACACGGACCCCACATTCACTATCTACCTGACTTGGTGCAACAGATTATTTAAGTAGCCCCAGAAAGAAAAAAAAAAACTTTTATCTACACTTCCACACAAATTATCGGAACTGACAACTTAGCAACCTGAATAAACGAACCCACAAAACTGAGCTGATATTTAACTGATTGAAAAACAGCTTTGAGTCTTAGCTGAAAAAGTAGCCATATACCTAGACTATTTTTAAGAAAGACAGAGCCAAACCACAGTAGAAATGGCAAACAACAATACAAGGCTTATCATCAGAAATCATTAAGTAAACCAGGGTTGGTATAACTGTATATTATTATTAGCTGACACTACAGAGTGGTTCTGTGGAATTTATTTAACCTATTTTATTGTAGAATCAGGTATAAAGTTATGCTAACTAATGTAAACTGTTCCCTTACTACTTACAAAGGTCATTATTATTAACTTACTTTCCAGTACAGCTAACCCTAATCCCTAACTGTTGCAGGCAGGCTTGAATGAATGAATTCCGACAGGCTTCTCACAAAGCTGACATCACCAAGCACGCCTCTGTGAGATTACGTCACTCCGAAAAAAAAAGACAGAATTTTTTTTTTTAAAAAGCCGGGAAATTTGGAAATTAAGGGATGCCACTCGGGAATCGTGGCACCCCATTATTTGAACCTCAAAACCGGTAAAAAACAAGACATTTTGTACGGTTGAGAGATATGTTGATATTGTAGATTTGTTCACCTTGATTACTCACGACATTTGGTTGGAACTTTTTTCAGAAGCTATTAGAGAACTTACTTCCTTTGACAATGTAACAGTAAACTTTTTGGTAGAACTTATGGAAATAGTATTAGATTATAATTTTGTAATGTCTGAAGGTGAATATTACAAACAGATTAAGGGAGCTGCTATGGGGGAAAGTTGTGCCCCCATTATGCAAATTTAGTGCTGTATGCTTTGGAAAGAAAAGTGGTACTATCTAGTTCTTTTGCTACAAATTGGTACTGTTACTATCGGTTTTTGGACGATGTATTTATTTTTTGGAAAGTCCAAGACATATTGAACCATGATAATTTTTTATCTTATTTAAATGATGTTACTTCATTTTTATCATTTACAGGATAATACAGTTCTGATTTTAGTAATTATCTAGATGTAACTATTTTCAAAGTGGTAGGGGGGAGTAAATTATATCTGAAAGTATATAGGAAACCTACGTTTTTGAACAGTTTTTTGGAATACCATAGTTGCCACCCACACCATACGAAAAAGAACATTGTCAAGGGGCAGTTGGTAAGGGGAGCACATATGTGCTCAGATAGCTCATTGTTTAAAGATGAGGTAGAAATCCATAGAATATATTTTTTGGAAAGGGGTTATCCCAACAATTTCTTAAATAAAATCATAAAGGAAGTAGTGAATTTATGGGGTACTAGAGTTATTCCACTGCGTATGGAATCCAATGTGTCATTGGATAGTGCACAGGTAGCAATGGATCCTAGGGTACATCTACAAACCCCTGACACTAGTTATTCACATACTATGATGGTTGCATTGAACTATAAGGTGAATGAGGTTAAGAACATTTTGAAACAAAACTGGGATATTTTTAAGGGGGATGAACATTTATACAACTTACTTGGCTCTGGTCCCCACTTTGTTTACAAAATGGCTCAAATTTTTAAGAGTATTTTTGAGGGAATAGGTATTGGAACTAGTTCAACTGGTGTAAATCTGAAAGGAACAAAAAATGTGGGATGTGCCATCAATGCCCCTTTATTTTGGATAAAATTATGGTGGTTATTGGTGAAGCTGGGGAGATTGTAAGATTAGCCCAGGGTAATTGTGCAACCAAGGTGGTGATATATATTGCAATATGCCAAACATGTAACAGTTTTTATGCTGGCAAAACTGAGCACGAGTTCTGACAAAGAATATATGTGCATGTTTATGCCATTTCTAGGAAAATACCAACAATGCTCTATACAGACATGTCCAGGACTGTAAAAGGTTTATAAAGTTTCATTTTGGAATATTAGAAGTTGCCCCCATGAAAGTAAAATTAGAAGAACAGGTCACACTCTTAGCTGGATGTTTTTTATTTAGTGCTTTTGTCAGTTAATAAAACAATGACTTCTTCAGAATGTTGTAGCACACTTTACATCCACCTTATATGCTACCGTATATTTAATCAATTAAGTCAATTAATGAATCCCAACCTCCAAATACATTTCTAAAAACATTTTTAAAGCCATACCCCCATTAAATAGTTACTAATATTAAGCTGCATTACAAAAAATACAAAACCCTATATTTGATATATATGCACACATTCCTTAAAAGCAATTCATATAAAAAGTATGTATTTTGCCACAATTATTAAGGAAATTTAATTAAAAAACTAAATGAATAGCCAAACAAGATATGAGACTGAGTAACCAATATATGCATAAACTATACATGTTATTTTATATTACAAATGGTAGTCCTGATTTCAACTTGAGGTAACTAGATAAAGAAACTACCTCATTTAATCCAGGGGGGGCTCATGGCATTAACCCTTAGTTGCCACATCATTTCCTTAAACTCTAGGAATAGGTCATTTGGGCCCTCCCCTCATTATATTCAGGATGTTCAAGTATTGTAAATTTTAAATAATGCTCTGGAAATTTAGTAATGTGCTTAGTTAGCAAGGGCATTATTGACATTCCCCTTCCCAATGTCATACATATGCTGATATATCCGCAATCTGAAGGAGTTTTTTGTCTTACCAATGTAGAATCTATTGCAAATTTGACATAGTGCAATATAGACTACATTTTTGGTACCACAGTTATTTCTGTGTACTGCTTTCACTATACCATACCCTGGAATATTCACTCTGTCACCTTCTAGGATGAATTTACACTGCGAACAATGTCCACATTTCCTGGTGTGTCCACTAGTGTGAGCTCCTACCCTCACCTTGTTCCTTTCTAGCATATTCTTAAGACTAATGTCTTTTTTGTATACTACTAATGGTTTACTACCTACTGCATTACCTAGTTATTCATCATGTTGTAGGATAAACCAGTTCTTGAAAAGGACATCCCTAAATAGGGAATACTGTGGGGTATATGTCAGGACCATAGCTTTCTTATACACACCATGGTCGCTGTCACTACCATCCATGACTGGACCTTGTGTAGCACCTCCATTGCTAAGACACAACAATGGATAAAAATGCCCTGATATTCTTTTTTGAGTGACTTCTTCCAATATAGGTTTCACAAATCCCTGCGGGTATCCCCGTTTTTCCAACATACCTAACAATTTGTCTCTTTCATCATAAAATGTATCTAACTCACTAACCATTCTTGCAAGCCTTACACCCTGCCCCTTAACTAGGGAGCTTTTTTGATGCAGGGGGTGGTCGCTATTGAAATGGAGTAGAGTGTTAGAGTACGTTGGTTTCCTATAAATAGTAGATGTACAATTTTTTAATTCTTTATTTTTCTTCATCTGGATGTTCTAGGTAACTGATACTCTCTGTGTTCATCTCCATAGTAAATCTTAAGAAGGAGGTGCTGGTGTTCAAATAAGAAAAAAAAATCATACAGTTGACCTTCACTGCCTTCCCACAGAATAAGTATATCATCCAGGTATCTTCCATAAAATATACACCTACTATAGCCATCAAAGGGGAACACCTTGGTCAACTCCCACTGGGCCAAGACAATGTTTGCAAAGACGGGGGCACAAACTGCCCCCATGACAACCCCTGTTGTTTGCCTAAACAATTGCCCTTCAAACAGAATGTAATTGTTTTCAAGAACCAGCTCTATTAATGTCCTAAGTGTAAGTATTCTAGAATGTGTATATTGTGAATTCTTGCACAGATAATCATAAAACAGTTCTACTCCCTCAGAGTGTGGTATGGCATTGTAGAGGTCCTTCACATCGACTCTAACCAGAATCATATTGTCCCTATACAAATCCTGGTTTAATTTTTTAAGACAGTCCCAGGAGTCCTTGATAATATGTGCGAACCCATTGAGACTGTTCATAAAACAAAAATCCAAAAACTTGGCAATGGTCAGGGTCTTAGAGGCTTTAGCATCCACAATAGGCCTTAATGGAGGGTTGGTGGCATCTTTGTGGATCTTGGGGATGCCAAATATGGTTGGAATTCTTGGATTTTCCTGTACCATAAAATCATATTCTTCTTTAGTGATTTGGTTATTAAGTAACAGCTCATATAGAGTGGCATCTATCTTTCTGTATGCTAGGTTTAATTTGTTCATTGTAACTTGTTCAAATCCATCCCCATATAAATGAATTAACATACTGTCCACATAGCGTTGCTGCTCCATTATCACCAACCCTCCCCCTTTATCAGGTTTCATTATCCTTAATGACCTGTTGTCTAAGATGCTGTTAAGTAGATTTTCTTCATCTTTAGTTAAATTACTTTCACCTCTAGGGATCTTTTTGTGCTTACAAATGTCCCTAAAATCATTTACACACATAATCTCAAATAAGTGTATACTAGGATGTAGCGGGGGATTATACACACTGGCTTTTTTACATACTGGTACAGAGTGGTTGCCTTCACCACTATTTAAAACCATACTCAAACTGAGCTTCCTAGTATACACCATCAGGTCTAATAAAGTTCTATCAGTTCTAGCATTCATATTACTAACTCGGTAAAAAGAACTCATCAGAAACTTGGACACCTTTTCCATAGCAAGAAATACTTAACTAACACTGCCCGAATAACTCTCTCCCAGGCTTTATTACTCCCAACACTCCTGTACAGCTGCCACATATTCACAAACCTAAATTCTACACCTATTTCCAAGCTTGAAACTACCTATAATAAGATAGCCAGATTTGCAGCTAACCATACCTACAAGTCACACCACTGCTTAGCACTACAGCAACTAGACTGGCTAGAATTCCCTCAGCTGCTCCAACTATACCAACTACAAATCATCCACTCTATCCTCTACCTACACTCCTTCTGCCCCAGCCTCTCCACTATCATATCCAGATATTCCCCTGCAAGGATGCTACACAGCTCAAATCAAGAATTATTAGACATCTACAAACCCAAAACCAAAATAGGCTGCCTTCTCTATAACTATAACCCAGCTATATCCTGGAACCAACTCCCCTTGGACATAAAATCCCTCCAGCATAGCAAAAGTTTCAAATTAGCCACAAGGAAATACTTAAAAACAAAGTGGTCTTGCCACTGTAGCCAGCCACCCTGAAACCACCAGCCTCTTCTCTTCCTCTATCTCCAACCACTCTTAATTCTTAGTCTCAAAACAACCTACCTGTCTAGTCTGTCTCCTATACTCTACCTCCCCTACATCTCCTACTAGCCATTCTTACTTTCCTTTCTTGTTTCCAAACTGCTGTACAACTAGATCCTACCCACTTCAAATAAGCATCTGCCTATTAACTCATTTTGCTCTAAGCAGCTTAAATAATATTGTAACTAGTCACATTTTTTTCTGCTAATTGTTTAAAACCTTGTTTGTAACAACTCACATACTTGCCTGCCAATTGTTAATACTCTGTATAATTGAATTGCCTGAGGAGCTTTTTTTTCTCTCCAGGTACTATGTTACTAAAATTTAATAAATTGTTTTCTAGTCCTGAGGAGCTTTTCGCCCCAGGTCTCTGCTGAAAATGAGCCAAAAGCTCAGCCAGACTAACCTGGTTAACAAATGTAAAATAAATAAATAAATAAAATTATTCATGGGCACAAAGTTTAACCCTTTTCAAACAAATTTGCCAATTCTACAGTAACCTGAGTGTTAGATAAGTTGTATATTTTAAAATCATGGTGTATATTACTAATAATGTTGTTGTTTATTTCTGTACCTACCAGTTCCCAGCATTGTTCCTGGCTCTCCCCCTCTCCATGTTCCCATAAGTTCCTCTACCCAGTCCACGGCCATTCCAGGAATTCCTGCTGTGAGACCAATTGTTATTGTGCTGGAGATTCCTGATTCTCTCTGACCTCCTGGGGGAGGTTCCTAAAGGGACATTGTCATAATTGTTACTATCCTCTGGATATTCTTCCACTGTGTCCCTTACTTCACCCTCATGAACAGAACCTTCATCTATTAATTCTATCTGAGCTGAATTAGACCCTATAATGCCCTTTGATGTGGGATATGCCTGCCCTTGCTCGTATTGCTTTCTGTCTCTTTCTAATTTTTTGCATTTTTTATCCCTAATAGCAGCAATATTTTTACCTTCATTCACAAATATAGCATTGTAATAATTTATTTTAAAAGAAAAACACAAATCCTGTTTGATTTGTTCATCCAATCTATTAAGAGCTTCTTTTAGCACATTAAACTTTTTGTCATTATCTTTTAATAACAATTCCAACAACTCACAGCCATGGTGGTTAAATAAGGCCAATAAGTCCGTGTGAAGCTCTGAGATGTTAACCAGCCCATTCGGATACTTCCTACACATTAGTCCCTTTGGTATCTGTTGTCGTTTCAAGCATTCCCTTAAATAATGGTTTTCCACCTGTAATTTTCTCAACCTAAACACATCTTTTTCCAAAACTTTTAATTTTTGATCAACAGTACCTTGTACGATGTGTTCAGGTGGAAAACCAAATTCACAGTGTCCTTCCTTATTCAACCAGTCTGTGATGTTAAAACCCTGTTGTGGATCCTCTCAGTTGTTGGAATCACTCCGTTGACCTTGTCCAGTTCCCAAACCTCCATGTTGTATACGCTGGCTGCTTTGCAAGGGACTCCTTTGACCTGGGGGTATGCTGCATGCAGACTCGTTTAACAATGCTATTGTTTCTTCGCCCTGAGGCCAAACATAGTAGGAGAGGGATTAAGCTTCCTCCCAAAGCCGATAAGCTGTTGTATCAACACCCCAATGAGTGAAGACAGGTTTCGAATAGCTTTTGCTAATTTGTCAGTGGAACTTCCAGCCATAGAAGCATTTCCTGTCTCCAACTCCATAACAACAAAAAAACACAAAAACACAAAATACTCAAATAAAGTAAAATTAGAAGAACAGGTCACACTCTTAACTGGGTGATGTTTTTTTATTTAGCACTTTCATCAGTTAATAAAACAATGACTTCTTCAGAATGTTGTAGCACACTTTACATCCATCTTATATACTACTGTATATTTAATCAATTAAGTCAATTAACTTATCCCAACTTCCAAAAACATTTCTAAAAACTTTTTTAAAGCCATACCCCCTATTAAATAGTTAATAATATAAAGCTGCATTACAAAAAATACAAAACCCTATATTTGATATGGGTTCACTATAGAATCCTGGAATACTGAAATCCTGAATTTCAGTATTTTGAAATTCTATAGAATCCTGGAATACTGAAATCCTGAATTTCAGTATTTTGAAATTCTATAGCCGAAAACTTTAAATACCGAAACCCCATAACTGCAAAATTTAAAACCGCGAACCTACAGTGGAAATACACCACACACATAGACATACACACAATCTCCCCCCACCATCAAACAAACAATCCCACACTACGGACAAGCAGGGGGGGCAAGCCACCCCGCACCCCCATGTAGGGGCTGCACCCCCCACTTATATATACTAACTCTGAGATTGCACAATCACACACAGAAAGGTAACACACACAAACATTTCACAGCCCCTTGCACACACACATCACAGCCAAAACACACACTAATATACACTAAAGCCCCTAACCAACACACTCATATGTACTTACCTGCACTTACACCTATGCATTCACAAACCGCAACACCCCCCCTACTTATATATACTAACTCTGAGATCGCACAATCACACACAGAAAGGTAACTCACACACACACATTTCACAGCCCCTTGCACACACACATCACAGCCAAAACACACACTAACATGCACAAAAGCCCCTAACCAACACACTCATGCGTACTTAATTACACTTACACCTATGCATTCACACACTGCAACACCAGTAGCTCCAAACTTCAGCATTTTGAATTTCGCACTTCTAGTGTTTCAGAATTTCAAGGCTTCGGTATTATAATTTTGAAATACGGAAAATCGGGATTTCAGTATTTTGAAATTATAAAGGGAACCCATTTGATATATATGCACACAGTCCTTAAAAACAATTCATATAAAAAGAATATATGAACATGTTTATGCCATTTCTAGGAAAAATACCAACAATACCCTATACAGACATGTCCAGGACTATAAAAGGTTTATAAACTTTCATTTTGGAATATTAGAAGTTGCCCCCATGACAATATGAGAGGAGGAGACTGGGAGACAAGGGTAGAACTTAGAGAACTATTCTGGCAGTTAAAGTTACATTCTGTGGGGGGGAGGGGTTGAATGAATGTGTTTCCATTTTACCAGTTTTAAAACATCGGACTGCTTAACTTTTAAGTTTTGTTGTTTTTTATTGGTAGAGACAATAAGTCACACTATGTTTTTGTATATTCTTGTTGCTTTCATGTGTTTATAATTCATTATGCATTACTATTTTTAGTATGCATTTTTATATAATTTTTTGACTTAAATATATGGAACTTTAAATGTACATTGAAATTATTGGTAGCCAATCATTTTGTTTGGATTGAAGTTTTTAGTATATAAAAGGTGTGTCTTTGTATTTATAAACGGTTCTGATGAAGTCCAGTGGGACTGGGTGAATGTGCTAAACTGTTTGTGGTCAATAAATTGTGTGCTATTAACCTATTTGGATTTACAAATTTTTGTGGTCATTACATCTATTGGGAGTATTTTATACCCTACTGGCCTTGGTACTTTCCAGTGTGGTTATTCCATCTGTCGAACATCTCAGTGGGTGGTTTTGGATTTTTGTAATTTTGTGTTTCACACACAGCTTCACCACTCTTTGACTGTTTCTGTGCCTTGAGGGTTTGTGTGATGTCTTTCTTTACTATATTACTAAAATATCTTAAACACTATTTTTGCATCATTTTTGCATGCATAACATCCTAGTAGAATATATTCTTTCTGATAGTTTATACACCCTCTGAATGTGAAGACTTCATATAAATAGTCTACTACAAAGCAAGGATGATTACTTTTTCAAGCACAGTGCCTTTTACAAACCAGATCAATAATTGTTTAGCTGAGATCAAGTGGGAAGAATAATCAGTATCTTTCTTGCACAGGCTGTTGCCACCATAAGATAGGCAAGTTTTGAGTGCATCCACCCAGTGATTGATTGTGATCAAACTAAATAATAATAATAATAATAATAATAGGCACAGTAATGTTTTTACATTTGTTGCTCTCGTACATGTGCACTCCCCATCAAGAAATATAAATGATAGCTTAAGAGTAATTAAGTAAATTGCCTGTGTCTGTTGCCTTCACACTTCAAACAAGCCACTTTCTAAATACACTTCTTTGTTTGGTTGTCAACTAAGTAAAAAAAATAATAAGTACAGTAATATGTTTCAACTTTTATTTGTTACACAATGCCCTGCTCCATCCTAAGCCACAGCACTGATTATTTGAAAGTGATCAAATAAATTTGTCTCCTGTTTTTATTCACACACTGCTTTGCATGCTAAACATAGCAATTTTCTGTTCTCTGCAGCTCTGAAGTTTTATTGTGTTTAAATTCAAAGAAATAATATTCATAATCATTAATGAATTTCAACTTATTCAAAGAAACATGGCCTGCCACTTCCTGTCATTCCATGTGCTGATTGTTTAACAATGGTCAAGTAAATGTAGACTCCTTTCTGTTAATACACAACCAGCTTTAGCCCTAGGATATCTAGTTTTTGGCTATGTCTCTGCTGTTTGACAGTGATGTAACAGAGTAATGTATTTCAACTTGGAAAATGGCCAACAGAGCTGTATCTGACTCATCACTCACTGACACTCTTTCAGTGTAGAGCCCCTCAAAGTTGAGAAAAAAAAGGTTTGTTCCAGAATCTGGTGCTCCTCATCCAACTAAGAAGCACCAGATCAACTTGTGCTCCATCTCCTAGCTCAAAGAGGAGCAGTTATTTTACTTTAAAGACTGTAGCAAGTTGCCTGTCGGATTTGTATTGAGTAGCTTGATACAGGTTATTCCATACGCAAAGTGTTGAGGAAAGCTCTTCAAATTTCACAGAATACATTTCTGTACCAGCATATAGAAAAGCCAGTACAGAAATGAATGTTGGTAGTCTGCTACTGATCAATTGGCATTGTGGATTGCACCCTCTAACACCTTGCTTCTGGGTGACTGGTCCCTTTACCCCACCTTAGCTATGTTTTTGATGGAAAAATGTATAATTACACCATGTAGGAGAATGGAGATTCTCCAACAGGGTATTAATGTTCAGTTATCACCTAGTAAAAACAAGTCTTCAGTTTTCATGGCATCACATTATGCTGCTGTGAACACAGATTAAAAAAGACAAATGGACACCATCTTATTTATGCTAATTAAATGTGGCTTTGCTGTTTATTTAGTGTACATTTAAATAATGAAATAAAAAAAAAACAAGTCAACAGCAGCACTTACAGGGGCTTACTGTTTTTCTTTCCCCTCCCTGAGCATGGCTTAAAAAGTAGCTTTTAGCAAGCATTAAAAAAAAAAAATAATGTTTGTGTGTGTGTGTGTGTGTGTGTGTGTGTGTGTGTGTGTGTGTGTGTGTGTGTGTGCGTTTGTGAGAGAGAGAGAGATGGGGAGAAATAGAGAGTGAGAGAGCATATACCTCAACATCTTTGCGCAAGAATTCTGGCAAAAGGCTACAATAGTGGAGGTTCACTGACTTAAAATCAAAGTCAGTTTTTAAAAATAGCCCTAATTCTCTAAAGAAGTAAATAGAGCAAATGGTTTTGCTTCAGCATGCAAGTGTGAAACTATTATGTATGGCTTTATTAAATTACTGACTGTAATTCTCACTGACTTTCTAGAAAACAAACATTTTTTGAGGGATGGCACAAAAATCAGGGGTGTTTTGCAAAATCAGGGACAGATGTGAGAACTGTGGCTTTGCAGTACCTTGCACTGTATGATCTTTTTACATTCCTTTCATCCCAGTGAGATATCTGACATGTACTCAGTCAAGAAAATATCTGTAACTGCTGGACACTTTGTGTGTGTGTGTGTGTGTGTGTGTGTGTGTGTGTGTGTGTGTGTGTGTGTGTGTGTGTGTGTGTGTATGTGTGTGTGAGGATCTACTTCATACCAACACATTACCAAAGCATCGAAGGTTAGAAAGTTTAGACCACAATATCGAAAATCCACGTCATTGCACACTGAAAATACTGAATCCCAAAACATCAAAACCAGGAAAATAATGAAAACATAGCATATCTATTCTTCATCACTTTTGCAGGGGGGATATGCCCCCCTGCACCCCCTACACCACCCACATATTAAATATACCAACTCTGAGATCATACTACTTTAAAGAAAACAAAACAGTTTAGGGATCGACAACAATAACATCCGTATTACTTACAGAACAGGAATACCTTAACTGTAAAGCTCCTTTATAAATTAAGACATATGACTAAAAATCAAACATCTTCTATTTGTTTTTAAACTGGTATGTATGCAGACTTTCTCTGAACACAACAAAACCAGGCAATGTCAACTCCACCATATTTTTTACTGAGCCTACTACAAACTGTTAAAGTAACAGTGCACCAAGCAAACACTTAACCTATTTGCTTTTAACTTACATTTCAACATTCTGCACTGTGACCTTCTAAACTTCCAGTATTATGGATTTTTGATATTGTCGTCTCGACATTCTAATGTTTGATGTTTTGGCAATGCAATGTTATGAAGTAGATCCATGTGTGACTATTAAACCCTTACAAAACTTACATAACTTATATATCAGATGCAAAGTTCTTCCAAGAAAAATTACATATGCTACAGCAACTTTAAATCATTAGGAGGAAGAGCTATTTTATATCAAAGAATTTTGAAAAATGTTAAAAATACAAACAATATAACAATTAGCCCATTACCTAAGCTGAATAATGACTTAGGATGGGCATTATAGAGACATAAAGGACTTTCCAGGGGTGGTGAGGCACTCTGCCTGTGGATGTTGGATCTCACAGCACCTCTGGGCAGTCCATTAGTTCCCTGTAATACTCACACTGTTGGGAATTATTGCTTGCTTGTTGTCTTAAGACACATGCTCATGCCCAATCCTCCCTTTCAAGATGGATTGATATTCATTTAACTGAGACTAAATAAATGTAATGTCCTTATCTTCACATTCAGCCTGTCTCTGCAACCTTGAAGTTAGACCTTCTGGCTATGTACACCTATGACTGTTATCATAGTGAACGAGGTAGTCTTCACAGTAATGTGTTTCAACTTGGCCTCAGACATGCTCCTTGCCCCTCCTTAACAAGCCATATTGATGATTGTTTAACAGTGATCCAATAAATGCAATATATTTTGCCTTCTCAATGCTCCACATTCCCACATCCAAAAGATCACCATATTTTGACTGTCTATTTCTTAGATGTTTGAATATGATAAAAGTAAAAGAAATAGTGAACAGAGTAATCTGTTTCAATTTGCTGGTCTCATATATATATATATATATATATATATATATATATATATATATATATATATATATATATATATATATTTTTTTTTTAATATATATTTACACATTATCCCTTCCTGGCAAGCCATATTGTAAACATTTAATAGTGATCAAGTAATGTCACTTTGCTTTTGCACACAGTCTGCCTGCTCCATCTATAACTGCAAAAAATATGTTCTATTTATCCACTGGGTTTTTGAATGTGCAAAGTGAAAGAAATAATGTCCACCATCTTTATTTTAGATGTTTGCTCTTGTACACAGGTGCTACTTCTCTCAAGCAGGCTATATCAAAAACCTCTTAACAGTGATGAAATAATGCTGGTTTGTTTTCACACACAGTCTGCATATCCCTCTCAAAGCCTACACATTATCTCCATTCTGACTGCTTGCCCCTTATATGACAGGGGTCTATCTGATTTCCTACCAAGAGAAACATTTGCTGATCTAGTGATCCTCAACCCTGATTGCTATAAAAACACATTCTGGAGGACAGTGAGCACTGTTATCTCTTAATACAGATGCATCTGGTGTCTTGTCAATATTTTTTCAAGATATCTGCAAGAGAAAATAAGCTACATTTCATGGAGTGCTGTCTAGTCAAATGACTACAGATTGATGGGTAAGTAGACAACAGCTGGACTGAGCAGCTAGAATCAGTTATTATCTCAACAGTATCAGGACTAATTTGGTTAGCTTTGCCAGCTGTGAAGGAGAGATCAAATGGTATGGCAATAAATGTCATAATGCCTTACTTCCACAAGGGATTTTCATTTAGTCTTTAAGTACTTTAGGATAATAATTTCATTAATCTATTAGTTAGCCTCATGAAATAATTTTCCTTAAAATGGTCAAAGTATAAGAAAGTACTGTTTTCTATTTAAAAAAATATATACCTTTATATTAAAATGCATAAGCTAGCGAAAATAAAAGTTACCTTGGCATTTGCAGTTCTGTACTTGTCTGAATATATTGAGATTAGCAAAGGAATTAAGCATGTTTATGTCTCCCCATATAAAATAGAAATTATACTGAGGATACCAGCTCACAAGAGAACATACCAGATATGGGTAACATCAAGTCTTAGCCCATTTAAAACCAACATATTAATTTTGTTGAAAGACTAAACTTGCACACATACTATAACATTTACGCCCCAAAATCCCATTTGATAGGTACAAACTCCTACCATCCAATTGTAGTTAAGAGCTCCACTCAAAACAGCTATGTCTCAGAAAATCCTATAAAATGCAATCTTTTGAAAAATAACTGTGACAGAGTAAAAATATATTGCCTCAGTTTCTGTCACTCAAACATGCCAACTTTTAAATGGGTCTATATTATAACATCAAAGTCTTAAAGCTTCGAATGATATAATATCGAACCCTATGCACCGAACACTGAAAATAGCGAAGCTGCAGAATATTGAATACTTTCCTAGGGAAAGTATTCAGTGGGCTGTTTCTGCAGCTTTGCTATTTCCTTGACTGTGGAGTGAAGGTTACCAACTGGGTTAAGGTAAGTGTGCAAACGAAGGTGAGTGTGCGATAGGGACCTTAGGGTTAGGGAGCGGGTAAGGTGAGTGTGCAATAGGGACTTTCTGGTTAGGCAGTGGGTAAGGTGAGTGTGCGATAGGGACTTTAGGGTTAGGGAGTGGGTAAGGTGAGTGTGCGATAGGGACTTTAGGGTTATGGAGTGGGTAAGGTGAGTGTGCGGTAGTTACAGACCTTACGGTTGGGTGAAGGTAAGTGGATAGCTAGTAGTGTATGTATGGTTTAGTGTAGGGTTTTGTGAAGTGTATGTGTGTGGATTATTTATTTTGGTGTGCTTGTGTTGTGTGTATGTGTGTTGGAACAGCAAATTTTTTCCCTGGGAAAAAAAATCGCTTTTCTGAGTATTCGCTGCTCTGGTGTTTCGATGGAAATGGTTCTATATTATAACATTCAAAGTTTTAAGACTTTGATGTTATGATATAGACCCCTTTTAAATATGGTGGCTCTAACTTTACCAGCCAAGCAACTGAAAGTCGCTACAAAAACTACAAAATTTACCTCTAATATATTGTCTATTTCTTTCATGAAAATTAGGCACACATTTTTGCTTTTCTCTTTTCTATTTTATATGGAGCTACACAACACTGTTCACCTATATACTTCTCAGTATTCAGCAAACGAATCAATGTATCCTTCATATGTTTTTCAACCAAGCTCCTATCAGAAGAATTATAGTGCATATGAGATCATTCTTCATAGGGAGGTGAATACAAACCTGGATGCAGTAGCATTTCTTACTGTTAGTTTATTGACATTTTCTAAACTAGAGGTCTATTTTGAACTAGTAGTCTAGACCACTTGCCCACAAAGTTGGTAATTCTCATGTACAATACATTTTTTGAGATTTTAGTCAAGTAATTTGTAATGCAACTGGGTTAGTACTACGTTGAGCCAAGAATGAGTATAAATTATCCTGCTTTCCTTCTCATTGAAAATAACATAATCATGAAAGTGATAATATAATACTATTTACATGAGCCCTTATATTCTTTATAACAAATGTTCATCCACGAACCTCATATAATATAACTTGCATATGATGAGGTAAATGATGCCCTCATTACAGTACTTTTTCTTTTAAAAAACACTATCAAACAGAAAGCTATTGTGGCTTAAAGCTGAGCGACTAATTAATAAAATGCTTGACTATGCATTTATGATCTAATAAACTTTCATCTTTTGGAGAACACATTCATGTATGGTACAAGTATATAAACCTTTTATATCAATAGCGACTTCTTTAAAACCATAATTCCATTTATCAAAAATGTAGGGATAGACTTTTAACTCATTTTAGATTTATTATATTATCCTAAGTTATATTAATTGTTTTACTCATCTTAATCAGTAACTCTTTATATCTGTACTTTAATGAAATTACTCTAGTTTCTACATCTTCATTTAAAACATATTTATTAGTTCATTAAACTATTCCATTGGGGTCTCATTAATTCATGTGTAAACAGAAGGATGAAGCAACAATTATTCACAATAGTTGTTATCAGTACAATACTTCCTGTTTATTAAAGAGCTTTATTATTAGCTGCATAACACTACTTACTTGTTATCTGTTCATCACATGTTAACTTTTAGCATTATATTTACTCTTATACAGTTGTGCAATTTTCTGTTTACCAAGATGGTAGAAGGGTACTCAAATCATTATGATTGGTTAGCACATCTGCTCTAGCAGGTTTGAATGACCTATTTCATTCTTGTTGATCGCTGTGTTAGAGCAATGTGCATGGGCTTATAATGCAGTGTTCATGGTGCCAGCATAAAAAAGTCTTGTCTTTTCTTTGACCTAGAATAACTTCAGTGTGACAATAATACAGAAAGCAACTATAGTTATATTAGTCTTTGAGTGCTTTCATTGCATGGAACTTAGTTATGTATGAGTATACTTGCTTAGATGATATATATGCTCAAGATTTTTACAATAGGTAATAACTATTTGTGTTTAGAAATTTGAATATCAAAGTATCATTACTGAATCTAAAAAAATTAATATTAATCAGTGGAAATCAAAAAACTGTAAATATTAAATTCTGACGATATTGTGATAGTCCACAAACCCCTTGAACATTATAAAATTATCTTCATTTGTCACAGATACATTACTACAAAGACACATAAAAATAACAATGTTCAATTTTGACACACTTTTATCGTCCACGCAAGTCTATAATAGGGAAGGTGTAACAATTGAAATAAACAGTAATTCTTTAGTAACACTCGTTGCTAAACTGAAGAACTGTAGAGGGATGGATTAACAATCTTAATATCTATTATGTGTTCACTTTTCTTGAGTACCACAACTGTTTTCCTGCAATTTGTTTTGTCTTCGCTTCTGCATAAGTAATTACAGTCTCACATTATATGTTGTACTGTTTAGTTTTGCCACTCCTTCAAATGTGGCTATCCTGCCCAGTGACTATGTAGAATTATTGCCAACATACCTTACATTCTTGCCTCTCTGAGCATTCTCTCTGATTAGAAGGGGATTCCTAGATCAAGACTGCCCCTTTGGAGCAAACATTTTTATCTTGCTGTAGTTCATCTGGTTCTATTGTAATCACCTCTGCCTCTACCAATTTAAGCAACTGAAGAATGTCAGCATTATGAATTATAATAAATGGTCAAGTTTAAGAAAAATTAAATGAAACAGAAAGCCAGTAATAATTGTAGCAATAAATTACTTACAGTGATTATGATAATCAAGTTTGAGCTAATCATCATCTACGGCACTCTTACACTTAGCTGTTGCATCATATGTTATATGTACACTTAAGATTTTCTGTGATTTCTTTACATCACAGTTCATTTCATCTCATTTACTGTGATTATAGAAGCTGGTGGTGCACTTCCAGTGAGTTTTTCACTTCCCCTATTGTGGTGCAACCGTGCAGTTGGTATTTATATGTTATGGCTGTGGGGGTCTTTGGGGGTAGTCACCTCAAAAAAGATGTTTTTTCTTCTGTTTGAGTTATGCTTTTCAAAGTCTAAAACTCTAAAAGACTAACTCTGGCAATATAAAATTGTGCTAAAGAAGTCTTTTGGCCACCCCTACATTACTTCCTTATTGTTACTCTATAACAAATCAGATTTATATATGACAGAATGAATGACTTTTATCCTAGGTATTGTATCTGTAACAGTGCTTTAACTTGTTTAATGTAACAGTTTTTCCTGTATGTATGTATGGAGCTTTTCTCCCCGGGCCTCCGCTGAAAATGGACAAGTATCCAGTCGGACTATCCCGGTCAACAAATGTAAAATAAAATAAAATAAATAAATAAAAATAAAAAAATAGTCAAACATAGCTCGTTGAATGTCTCAACTGGACATCGGAAAGCCATCATATAAAACATTACACACCCAGTACTTGATTAACCTGAATGGTGTTGTAAGTCCTAGGGAAATCATACTTGTTTAAGTGGGTTCCACATAGATATAGTTACATTTTGTCATAATCCTCACTGTGAATTGTATCTAGAATCCATCCCTCCCCAGCTCCATTCAAGTAATGTTACCAGATAAATCAAGAAAAGTCTCTAGATCAGCTTACTGTGGTTTAGCATTTGGGCTAAGAATGTGCAACATACAGGTTTCAACATAGTACATCTATTAGTACTACATGTTCATGAATGTAGTTGTACACACTATTTCACTGTGTTATTGCACATGTTAACATCACAGGTTTTTGTGTGACTATTTTTTTTTTGTGCAATAACATTGCTCTCGTTTGAATCTCTAGACTGAAATGAGAAGCCCTGATTCAGAAGCAATTGATCACAACTAAAGTTTTGTGAATAATGATAATTAATGCTGAGAAAATATTCATAATGGTACCTGAAGACAGAAGTTTTATTTGCAAGCAGTTTCAATACATGGCATTATTCATTACAAATATGCTTTCATTTATGTAAATGTTCTTTTTTTTGGTTCCTGTTATGCTTCATTATTTCCGGCTTACCCCAATGCTTCTGTCCATTGCTAGGTCTACTAGATGCTCTAACAACCCCCAGGTTATCTTTTTTCTGAATCTTTAACTGGCATGAAACCTAATAGGATCCTGGGAGTTTGCTATTGACTGCATCCACTGGGATATTTTTTCTTTTAGGATCTATGATTGACTCCCCCTCCATTGCATTTGCCTGCTACGTCCGAGGGCTACTCTCCTCTATGGACTATCTTTGTGGGTGTACACGTTCTCTATTAAATTATGTCATGTCATCTTCCTTGTACTTAGTGCTGGGGTCAGGAGAAAACTGGAAATAGGCATGTATCCTAAGTGCAGTGCTTATATTAATAGCTCTAATAAACACTGGTGTATTTGTTGATTGATCTGAATTTGAGCATAAAGTGGTATATCCTTCCTAATAGAAAACAAAAATATGTGATTAAAAACATTAAGATGCTTGGGTGGAGTTGTCTGCATGCAACTTAGATTCTAATAGTATCTCAGCACCCTAGAAAGGGGTACTTATGCAGAAAAAAAAAACTATTAGCTCAATAATAGTTCAGATACTCCGGCTGTCATCAACAAATGAAGCAAAACATGCATATTTTTTTAATTTCATTTCATACTGCTCTTTTTAAATACCTCAGGCAAGAATCCTCAATAAATGAACCCCTTAGGTTTATCAGAAGAACATATGTATGTCTTGTTATCATTTATGTTGTAATGCATTAATGATGGGATGGATTTCACAGTCATCTTTTTGACCATTTACAGATACAAAGAAACTGAATAACCTGCTTATAAAAAAGCTACATATTTCTGTCTGGATTTCATTGCAATCATGGAAAATAACTAAGCAGTTGGTAGACTAATGGCACATATGTACTTTGCCTGAATGATAAATATGCCACCTAAGAGCTTGGCATCAATCTCAACTAAGCATTTATCCTTCCAGTTGCATGGATTTCAGATTGTTTCTCTTATGTAGAGCCTTGCAAAAACAATTGTTGAAGCAACATAAACACAATTATTTTGATGAGCAATGACTGTCATTTATTTTACACACAAAGTTCAAACAAAACAGTGCTTTGGAACGAGTCAGATAATAATAGCTATCAGAATTGAAAAGTATCATTCATTTTTTATACACAGATTTAAATTTTCATCACAGCGGTAACTTTTACTTTCTTTTTGTAGTTACACTGCAGTCTTTGTGCGTCATCAGTAAGTAGAATCCCGAGTAAGCTAAGTGCACATTTCAGCGACATTATTGAGACACACTACCCAGGACTGGATAGCTTCTTTTACATTGCTTGTTTTTTCAGCACTGCTTTAGATTCTGTTCCAGCTGCTCTCAAGCCTTTAAAGAGATTCCAACCTAGACATTTTCCACCTCCTTTCCTTTCTATGTCTCTTCTTCGATTCCCTGAGCTGTGAATGAATGAGCCTGGCTTTCTTTTAAACCATACTATTGTTACTGTACTCCTTCCATCTGATCCTCCAAAGAGTGTGATTCATATTTATTCATAAGTGATTCTTGTCATGTTTCCTCTGTTTTAGTACTATTTCATTTTGCTTTCACCTAACACAACTTAATTGTTGTTGTACAGCAGTAAAGGCAAATAACTCAATACTTCAGTCATGTAATTATAGTACTATATAACTTTATTTTGATGCCTTTTGAAATTCTAAGGTCTGTATTTGTAATTTTTGGAATAAGAAAGCTTAAAGTTCAAATGGGGCTTGGGAGCCTGAGGTTGCAGCATATCAGTATTCCATTCTTTCTATGATGTACAGCAATTTTAGAGTTAAATATCAGATTCTGAGATGCAACAAAAATGAGTTATTGGTGGGGCATAGAGTTCTGTAATTCACTGTTCTTGTTTTCATTGTAGTTTACTTTTCAAAGTTTTTGGACCTGCAATTTTGGGTCTCACACTACTGGTAATACAGAGCCCTTGTTTTATGTACATTTTACATTCACCACCCCACTTCCATACATGTTTTTGTTTGTTCTAAGCTATTAATATAATTAATTCTATTACAATTTTATTTTCTTCACTTAAGCTTCTTGAACTATCCTTACTTTTTTTTTTTTACTGGTGAACAGGTTTACTCCACAAATATTCTCTCACTGGCATCCTGCACTATATTTATATCTATACGAATGTTCCCCTATGTCCTTTATAACTACAGCATTTCTGTTTGTATAAGAAGAGCTCATTATTTCTTGAAGCGTGGTATGTGATTCATATTTTTACGAATACTATTATATTTCTGGTTTCTCATATTTTGACCTGGGCCCACAGACTATGGGTGAACTTGGCAATCCTGAATACTACAACACCTGACGATATTCCTGCATTTACTCATGTTCATGACACTTTTACAGCATCAAATCTCTTTGTCTAGACACAGTGTCTTTCTTCACTTCTCGAAGTCTAACATAATTTAATTTCCAGGTAGATTACCATAGGTTGTATTTTGCACCCAGCATGCCTCACTTTACCACAACACAAATTAATATTTTAATCAGATCAGTGACATAGTGGCAGAGATCTATTTATGCTGATAGCAGTGTGAATAAGAATAGTGGCCCAGATGCCAGAGATCAAAATAGGACTGGACTGGGAGGGGGAAGTGGTAAGTGGTCTATGTAGCATTGAGGGACTATTCACCACTGCACTGAATTCGATCAAAGCTGCAGGAAGATGAAATAATGGGTAGGTTCAACATTGCCAGGTCTGGCACAAAGCTGGATGAGCATCACATGCCTTTGTGATAACAGTTTATTTATACATTTATTTATTTGATTGATGTTTCTTTCTTTACAGTTAAACCATGACCACTGTGTTATTAAGTGACTTGCTCAATATCACATAATATGGAAATCTACAGTTGGAGACTCAACAAGACTACAGCCTTCAGACCTTTAACAGCTTTTAGCTTACTCATGTGTGCTGTAACAAAAGATGAAATCCAGATGAGCCTCTCTGCAGCCAAAGCTCTAACTGTATGAGGAAACAGAACAGTATTTCACCAGAAAACTGAATTTCCTACTGGAGTACAGGAGGAGAAGGTAAAATAAATAAGTTTCATTTAAAAAAAAAAAAAAAAGATATTCAGCCTTCTTATATTTTAAATACATTCAGGCATAGGCATGCTTCCTTTAAAATATTCATGCCCCTCTCAACATTTCTTCAGCAGCCATTTGAGATCTCTGCAGTAAAAGCTGATTGCTGTTAGTCACCACGCATTTATGTTGTACTTTTCATTCAGTTTTCTTGGTCAGAGTGAATTCTGATGCGAGACAAAGTAGTCAACTCTAAGTAAATGTGTTATATCTAAGAAGTCGTTCCTTAATAACTTTAAAGGGCAGTGGTTACTACTAGCATCTTATCATCATCATCATCCTCACCATGGTCAATGACCGCGTGGCATGCCATTTGTTTGCAGTAGTCCTTTGCAAGCTTAGGGAAGCACATGATTTTAAAGGTTGAGTTTTTATGAATGTCAGAGTATCCGCATTCTTCAAAGACATAAATATTTTGGCGTTCATTGACTGTTGCTCTAGCAGTACAAACATTTCTTTCTGAATGTATTTTAACAGGTGGGCAGCTGCAGTAGTCAGTTTCAACTTGGCTTTATTTATTTACATTTGTTTAATGCATAGTTACTATGGTCTGAGGACTTTTTTCAGTTATGACGTGAGCTGAAAGGCAATAATAGTTTGCATTCAATTAATTGACACATCTGACAAAAAACTGAAAACAGAGTATATGACATCAACTAAGTTAAAAGATGGGCAAACTAATGTCAGCGGAGTACTGCAGCTTCTAAGAACACAATATAACAATTTTAGAGGGGACTAATCTGCAACGCACATTATAAAACAAAACAATTGTTTCACAGTATTGTCTAAGTACATAGTTTTAATACTTAAATAAGTATTTGTAACAGTATATGTAGTTTTAGAGGAGCATAGACTCACTGGGCATTTCAGCCATGGTCTGTGAAGAAAGTGAATTTAATTTCATTTTTGAAGTGTGTCTTGTGTTGCCTTCTAAAAATGCAAATGTTGTGTGATGTGCTGATGTTTTCTGGCATGATATTTCAACAGATAAATTAAACTTTTGGTAAGACTTTTTCTCTTAGGTAAATTGAAGGTAGGTCTGTATAGAAGGGCTCTTTTTTGGCTGTGTAAATCAAATTTGCTTTTTTTGAGAGTTTTTTTAGAGGTGAACAATATTTCTTATTCAGAAGCTTATGGTAGTGAGTTAAAGAAAAGGTAGCTCTTGCAGTCAATGGCAGCCAGAGGCATTTGCGGATTGTTATGCAGTCATGTTCAGTTATACATGGTGAGAAAGATAAAGTGCAATATTTTGTTTTAATTTGTTTAAAATAGACTTGTTTCATGAGTTTAAATTTGGACAATGTATATTCTGATCTAAGAGGGTTGCTATTACTTTCCTGTATTCAATATTCACTGCTCCTAGATTTTATAGTCAAAATTGAGTTGGTTTAATACTATGCAGATTTGTTTTTTAATTACTATGTATATAAAAGGAAATATTCTGATCTAAAGGTAAATATAGATATTTGTGCTTAGTGACTATGGGAATAGGGTTTCCAAGAGGGTCCTTAATTGAAAGTTGTGGAAGATAGTCTTTATGGAGTTCTTAGTAGCATTAATGCTGTCTTGGAGGAGCTGATTGATTATTTGAAAGTTGATAACTAGTCTCATGTTAGCTAGAAATCATTTTGAAGTTCTTTTTCTAGGAATGCAACTGATTTGTGGGATTTTGTGATCATTATATAATCTGCATGAAAAGGTAGCTTGTTGGTAAATGTAAAGTTTCAGAACTGAACTTTGGAGAACACCTTGTAGAAAACATTTTATCATATGTGCTGTTACTGCTTGTTACTTGAAAGATTCTCTTTTGATGGGTAATTGGTATACCTTTGCAGAGCATTTTCTGAAAGTTCTGTGTAATATTATTTTTGAATGAATAGATTATAGCTATGGTTAACACTGCTGAAAGTACATTTTAAGGCTAAAACAATAGCCTGTCTTAGAGTTCTGTACTCCATATTTGCAAATGTTTGGTTGTTTAATATATAAATAGCTGTGGGAGTAGTACATCTGAAGTATAAATCATGCCATATTTGCTTATATGGTTGACCATTTGATTACAAATTGTTTCCCATTATCTTAGCTAATGGACATGTGATGACTATTGGATGATAGTCATTTTATTAAAAGGACAATGATACTTAGAAAATAGATGCTAGTCCTTCCAGAAAGTTTAGGGGTTCTCTTAGTGGATTTGTTAAAGGTTTTGACATTATGTTGCTTTTGTTATGTTTGCATTTATCCCTTTGGCTGTTTTTGGTTTATGATACCTATCTGATCTGGTTCTTTTTCTCGGATCCTTATAGGGTCATAGGAGATTACTAGGCTAATAACTTAAAAGTCTTTACAAGCCTAGCCAATATAACCCAATTTTACCAAATATATGGCCCTTAGAGGCAAGAGGATGGCATGCATTTGTGTCTATGTCTTGAGTATCTTACAGATTGCCCCTGTCCATAAGGGACATAGGTGCTACCCCCAGGTGTGAACTTGTGATTCCCCATCCATTGATCCAAATTGCATTTGAAGAGGGCCAGGGATCCTACTTAAAGTCAACCATACTTAATAGCAAAAATGAAATTGTAGCTTTATGTGCATATTCAACCAAGGTGCTGTATTGCTTTGATTTTCTTTTTGAAAGGCAGCAGTCTGTTCTAAATTGTAGTTAGAATATTTTATAATGCTGACAGGGCTGAGACTGGGTTTCTTTCACTAAATACTGGTGACCAGTCAGTGTTTTCTATGTCAGTGTAAGATTCAGTAGATTTGGAAACACAGAGTTTTATGTGTGTGCTCCAAGTGTGTATTTGCTGTCTTGGATTATGTTAAATGTACCCTAACTGAAGTGTTTTAATGATAGACTTTATTAGTGTTATTTTTGATTGTTTAGTCAAAAGTCTTGTAGGGGCTGTTTTGAATGTCATTTGACAGATTTTAGAGGTATCAATGTTTTGTAAGTATGTTCACAAAATGCTTCTTTTATATTTTTTATATTTTTGGTATCCAAGATTTCTGATTCATAGTTTAGGTTGTCAGATGTATTGTTTTTTTGTTTTCATATGTACAGTTTTGATAAATGGGGTTTGAAGTGTCTACCTGTTTGGAAGGGCACTGTGATTGAGGTGGAGTTGATTAGAAGGGTAAAGGGGCCGCCAGTAGCAAGCAGTGTGAGTCGATCTGCATACTCATGTGCACCACTAGTTGACTCAGGTAGTTGAGAGAAGTTTACTTCAGTAGATTGTGAGCTGTTTAAAGAAAAAAAAAACACTGATAGATAAGTATTACTAATGCTAGGATACTTTTGTGTTAATAAATAGTTTGTGTCCAGTTAAGACATGTAGAGAAGCTGCCTCCTGTAACAGTGTTAGATTGCCATGAAAGAATATAGTCAACTATCAGATACTGGAGAAAAATGGGGAGGGGGGCGTCCATCAAAGGTAGGTGTTAACAGCACTGGGTAGCTACCTAAGGCCAGGGACATAGATGTACTGGTTTAACATTAGCTGTTAGTGTGGGAAATCCACTGAAGAGGTCACTGCCATTTCTACACTGAACAGCTGTTGAGGAGTCTAGATGGTAACAACTCCAGATTTGACTGCACAGACAGTAACAATGCATTTTGTTAAAATGGCTATACAAAGCTGGTCTTCTAAATGGCTCATGTTCATTAGAATGGCTAAGAAAATAGATATCATGCTCAATACCTTACTAAAAAATCACCTAACAGTTAAAATCTCAACTTGCCCTACAGACTAATATGCACCATGCTCAGTGGAACAGTTATCATACTTTACAGCAAGACCTAAAACATTCCTATAGTAAAATGTAAGGCAAAGTTCAGGAATGAGAAACAGGTAATAACTAGCTAAAAACACATACATTCAAAATGCATCAGGATGCAAGCAATACATAGTATATTAAACAATCACAGAACCTGACATTAACTTGGCTAATGAAACACATTGTAATTCCACCAAAGGATCTGATGCCATTTCTATGCTTTGCCTCTGCTGAGGTATCCAGGTGACAGTTGACCCATTTTTTGAGATTTACATATACTTATAGTAGAGAGAGTATCACATATTTGGATGTGAATCTGAAGTTGGATTGTGTGGATAAAAAGCTCAGTTCGGAAATTTATCAGAAACCAACTTTTTCCAATGCTTATTTAAATTTTTCAAGTTGGCATCCTTTATCCCAAAAAAAGTCCATTGTTAAGGGGCAAATGGTGAGGGCTGCCCATATGGTAAGTGATGATATAGCATTTGAATGTGAAGTGGAATTCATTGCCCAATTATTCAAGAAGAGAGGGTACCCCGCTAGTATGATACAAAAGATTGTCAAAGAGGTGAAAACCAAAAGGCTTTGCGGAGTATTTAAGCCAGTCTTAAAAGGAGGTGAAATAGGTGTAGTTTTTGATTCAAGTGAACCCATATCAGAAAAGAATAATAAAAAGGTTTATGAATCACTTAGTTTCATTACAACATATAATCTGGACGGGGAAGAAATAGTGGAAATTATTAGACGAAATTGGGGAATTTTGGCATGTGATGACCGTCTTACTGGAAAAATTGGTATAAAACCTGGAGTAGTCTTTAGGAAAGACAGATCATTTAAGAATATGTTGGAAGCAAATGGTAATAACAACAAAAGGAATAAGCAAACTGGTTTGGCCCTGTTTAGGATTAACGGAAATTATAAATGTGGAATGGGCACTTGTAAAAATATACTGGAAACTAAGGGCACATTTGTTTTGAACAACAGGGCATTACACATTACTGGTCATTTTAATTGCAATAGCATGAATGTGGTCTACTTGGCTAAGTGCCAAATGTGTTCTGCATTCTATGTTGGTAAGACTTGCAGGAAATTTAAGGATAGGATGAGAGAGCATCTATTAGACATAAGAAATCAGAAAATTACCAGTGCTTTAAGCAGACATATACAGGAATTTAATGGGCACACTTTTAAATTTTTAGTACTCCAGCAAATTGTCAAGGACACTGAAGGGGCAATATTGGATGTGCACTTGGATTTATGTGAATTAAGGTGGCAATTGAGACTAAACACCACCCAGTCTCCAGGAATTAATGAGAATGTTAATATGTGTATTTTGAAGTTAAATAACATTTTAGATTAAATTAAAACCAAGTATAATACTTTTTATACACATTTATATATTGTTCATTTTCTTGTTGTTCTAAGCCACTTTAAGTACATTGTTTAATATTTAGGCATAGTTACAGGAAGTATGAAGGAGGAATGTTTTTGCATATAAGTATTTTATTAATTTTTAGGTTTTAATGTTCAAATTTATTATGTGTATATAAAAATTTGTATAAGCAATACTTTTTAACAAATATTATCATTTTATATAAATATAAACTTTTTATTGAAGTATTAGGATATGAATTTATGGTAGTTGCCATCAATGTTATTTCCCCAGTGGAAAAAATGTGATTATGTGTGTGTTTTTTTGAGTAAATGTGGTTTTTGAGTAGGATTGCTTTAAGTATTGTATGAGGATGTTAATTGTTTAATTGGAATAGGTGGGGTGGTTGCCTATGGGTATTTAAAAGCAAGTTGTTTGGTGTTTTAAATGTTCTGAGGAAGACCCGATTGTGGGAAGAAAGTGCTCAACTTGTATTTTTGGAGAAATCAATAAAGTGTTTGGATACCTACAGTGGTTGTGGAGTGGAAATCTGTATAATTATGTCGAAGTCTATATGTCAAATCTTCAACAGAAGGTGTGTTGAAAACACTTGTTATAAAGCATGTGTAATGTGTTTACATGAAAGGTTACATGTTAATACAACAATGCTTAAATGTGTCATACAGTGTTACAGAAGAAACTTTACCTAGGTTATTTTATATTTTGCGATATGTCCTAAAGTTCTTAACCTGCATTTTTCATAATTACTTATTTTTGTAATGAACTTAGACCATCTGATTACACCTTGTCACATTCTGGTCACTAAACCTCAGACTTGGCCAGCTTGCTAAACCAGTTTTCAAAAGTATAGATGAAATATCTTATCAACCAGATGAATTACTCACTTTTTCAGATTTATAAGTGAATGGAATGATAAATAAATAAGTAAATAGATCAGTTCAATATATGGTCCATCTGACAACAGCCAGCCGTCCTCCTGATGGGAAGGTCACCCAGCACCTAGTCAGGGATTAGTCCAATGTCAGACAGAACCTGAAGCAGCAATGTTTGCTGTCTAGATAATAATTACTCATATTCACTTCTTCAAGTATAGTTCCTACACAGCACTGCTGTACTAACTGTTCATGTTGTAGCTCTGTGCTGCAATGTGAGTGGTGGTTCTAGCGCTAAAGTCAAAAAAGCTGAAAATCAATGGTAGGATTAATCAATCTGTGATTTGGCGCAGGACATGCACACTGTTATAATTAAATTCAACAAAATTTTCCTGTGCCGGCCTGATTCACTTCAGCTTTTTAACAAATGGACCATTATATCGAAATATGTAAGTTTGATCATACATCTCCATATCATGAACCCTACCAAATGCTGCCTGCTTTCTTCACTATTAATTTACTTATGCACAACCTGTAAATAAATAGGACTATCCAATGACTTACCCCATGCAAAGACATCCTATGCTATGTTTCTTTATCTTACTCATACACTACTGGTTAATAGCAGTTTATGCTTTGGAAACTACACGTGACTGACATCCTAATGTTTTACCCCATCATATAAAATGGAATTTAACAAGTGAATGCCCAGAAGCACTGACTCATCTGCTATGTCTGTAGCTGTATCTATAGCTGTATTATAACTGCTGATATCTCAGGCCTGTTTTCCTTGGTGTCCTTTTGCAGTTTATTCTGGTAGTAGTCTTCTTTTTATGTCCAGAACCTTCTTTTTGCTTAGCCTGACTACCTGCATTCCTCCTGCTTGAGCATTTTGGTCATGTGCTAGTCTGTATTCTTCCTTTTTGTACTCTACAGAGCAGCATCTGTTGGCTAATAGTCATGCAGGATCTGGTGTGTCCTCGCCACCTTTTTAATCTGTCTTCTCAGCATGACCACGCTGTATTAATCTCACTGATGGCTGCCTCACTATAATGCACGTTGTGCTCACCCCTGAAGACTCACAGTATGTCATACCAACAAATAGTCTTCTATTCTCTTGTCATTCTTTCTGTTGGACGGTTGACTGGAAGAAAATCCACGGAAACTACTGTTTCTCAATGTTAATGCTAAAATGAAACCTACAAGTTGTGCAACGTCTTAAACCTGTTCACAAAATAGTTATGCAATAAGGCCATTCTGACAGTGTAAGATATGTTACTCATGAATTAGCTGATAGTACACAGGTTGGGGGACTCTGCCTTGTATGTGTTTCTGAAAACAACTTACATGTGGATTTTTTTTAATTTGCTACAACATTTCCTAGATATATCTCCATCTACATGGTATTTTCCTTTCCTTCATTATCTGTCTTATGGAGTCATGAAGTTGTATATTTAAGCTCACACATGTAGCATCAGAGGTGCTATATTTAGTTGTGTTTGGCTTCCCCAGCTTATCTCCTTTTCAGAGTCTTCTGTGTGCATTTATTTAATTTGTTACTGTAAACTCCACAAATATATTTCCACCTACATTTTGTTTTACATTTTTTGTTGTTTCACTTGCTTACAAAAACACCAAAACTATGAACAACTTGAAAAAACATGCAATTTTGCTTAAGATGAACATTAGTGGCAGTTTATTTCCTGACCAGCAGAGGACTGCTGTATCTTCTGTCTCATATGACACTGATACTGCATGTCTGTCTATTTAACCTGTGAGAGCAACCCCTCAGAATAATTTACCATTACAGTTTCTTTCATATTTATTCATCTTAATGAATGCCGCACACTATATAAATAAATAAATCAATAAGTATTTGTGTTTATACATATCTAAATCCACCTATATCTGTATATATATATATATATATATATATATATATATAGAGAGAGAGAGAGAGAGAGAGAAATATAGCTACATAGATATAGATGATATAGATATATACGGGTCTATATTAAATTGTCGACAGCTCACAATGTTGACTCTGAAATGTTTGACACCAAAATGTTGAACTACGAAAATAGCGAACAACCATATAACCGATTTCTTTCCAATGGAAAGAAATTGGTTGGCCAAACAACAATGGCACACATAAAAAAATATATATTTAAGTGGGGTGCTTTGTCCCCCACACCGCTCTAATTAAATATTCTAACTCTGAGACCACACTACACTCAGGGAAAAGGCAGGTGTCAGGGAATGGCCAACCAATTTCTTTCTATTTTCATAGTTCAACATTTTTAGTGTTGATCATTTCATAGTCGACATTGTGAGCTGTTGACAATTTAGTATAGACCCAATATATACATATCTACATGCATACATACACACACACACACACACACACACACACACACACACACACACACACACACACACACACACACACACACACACACACTCATACATATAAAATAATATGAACCATGCCAAATGCACATTTCACAACAGTAACACAGCACTGCATGGGGAGGGTGAGTTTGTAATCAGTTTGGTCTTTCTGTGTTTATAGCAAGACACATTTTTACATTATGTCCTCTATTTGCTGATTCTAGTTCTTGCCTTTCTCTCCTATTGTTTGTTCTAGTATGTTTCTATACCTTCATCCCTCTTTGTACTTGTTTGCGCTTTGTTCGCTGTTTTCCTTTTCTACTGCTCATAGTGTAGCATACATTTAACATGCCTATCCATCCATCTATCTATCCATCCAGCCATTCATCCATCCACAACCCTCTTTTCCCATTTTTTGCACATGGGATTGGGGTGTCACCTGAACAATGACAATAATTTAGAGACAAGGTTCACACCACTGGCTGGCTATCCTTGTTGCTGTTGTTCTTCCACATCACACACTCGCACACACACTCACACTATGGCTAATTTAGAGTGTTGTGTTCAGTTCACCTACTGAATATCTTTGGAATGTGGGAGGAAACAAAAGCTCCTGGAGGAAACCCAAACACAGGACATGCAGACTCCGCATAGAAGGCACCCCAGCAAAAGGTCAATCTGCAGGCCTCTTGCTGTGAGGTGACAATGCTAAGCATTAACAAAAAAAAAATTCTCCAAACAGATATTGAAATTATAAAATTGAAAAAGAGGTAATGTATGGTTTCCCCCATGACTAATTATTATGTGCGCTTTTTATTTTTGATCATTAACATAGTCATGATTACCACCTTCATCAATGCGAGATGGGGTCATGTGACACTGACTGCACCATAACTTCCCTATAGATCTTGCCTGCTTTGTCTGGTCACCGACTAACTTTCAAACCAGGTTTTCCAGGTTGATGTTTTAAACAGATGACAGCTGACTGATACTGGACATATTTCATAACCTTGCCGTGCAGTAAATCATTTATTTCTATTACTGCATTAAGTTTGTCATGAACATTTATACTCTTTTTGATCTTATTATATATTAAAACATCTACTTTGTTTGTGCAAAAAACACATGAAGAAATACATTTCCTTGCTTTAGTCTTAAATTGCTTCCTCTCTTTATTCACATTCAGTAGTCCTACACATCTTACATTTTATTGCCTTTAAGGCTATCGCTTCTCATAGCATATGTAACATATTTGAATAACATTTACATCACTCATTCCTACCATTCTTCAAATAGTTAAGTATTACACTTATTTATTGTCTCTCTCAATATGGTACTGGTTGATTTTCATTTATTATGTGTTCCTTCAAAGACTGAATCTCCTCAGCTCTACAAAGTATTCAGAATACATGGTCACCATCTGTTTGCACTGACACAGAAAATAATTCAGTTTTATACCACTGACCTCTCTCTCTCATTCCATTAATATCTCAGTTGTCAATGCTTTCTCACATTGACTCTGTAAGGTTAGGTCACCTGTAATGGAATAGCCTCAAGAGATTTACATTTTTCTTTTTGTCACCGATGCCTTTCTTTACAGAGTGCACTCATTCTCAAGCATATTTCTGTCAGGAAGTAGACTGAATACTAACACTGGCATCAAGGTTAAAAAGTGATTGTGCATTCTGTAATGTGAAGTGGTGGACATTTAGCGTGGGCAAATTGGTGGCACTTAAACTGACAAAATATTAAAGTAATATGCCTTACTTGGAGTCTCCATGGAAAAACATGCTTGTTAGCAGGGAAGGTTCTAGATACAAAAGCAAAAGAAAAGACTGTGGCATTTATTATTATCATGTAGTTAAACTGCCGCATGCTGTGTAAAAGGGCAGTAGGAAGGGAAGGCTGCACAATGCAAGCAGAAAATATGAAAGATACTGAAGTAATTCTGCAGTACATAGGTTTCTTCTAAACATACATCTGGAGTTCTGTAAGGAAAGTAAAGAAACTGAATGCAAGAATATTCTTTGAGAGTTTGGCAAGGGTACACAAGAAAACTGCAATAGTACCAGGAGATATAATAAGATACCATTTTGTTGAGGGAACGTAGGATGAATGCTGCTGAGATGGGAACAGTAGTAACAACTGAACAATGGCATACCATTAAAAGAGAGGATGAATGCAGCAGATTACACTGTCAGAAAGATCAGGTTGCACAAGTCAATCAGAACTTTCAAGAATACCAACAGCAGAGAGAAGTAATGATTCGGGTATAACTTGCTGCAACACTTGGGTAAACTCAAGAAGCTGTTTGCTTTTTCTGTTAATGTCTTATTCAATGTTTGCAATTATGTGCAGTTTATTATGCTTCCATACATTGATTACCTTCAAACTCTGTCAATCTATTACTTATTCTTCCATTGGGATTGGGAATTGTGCCTCAGAAGCACCTATTTTTGATAAATAAGAAATAGCTCTCCCACCTATTATGTCCATTTTCATACTCAGTGAATGAGCTCTAGCTCTTAGGTAATCAGTGTCCTAGTTCCTCATAGCACTTACTAGAAATTATTTGTCTATTCATGTATTACAGATGTCACAGTTTCTTATTCTTTGATTTCCATAGCAAAAAAATGGTTTAATCCACTAAAAACTATGAAGCAAATGCTTTGACTGCTTCAACATACTCCCAAATATCACTTTAAACCTACATCATCTTCAGACAACCCCTGCTTCCAGACACACACACACACACACACGCACACACACACACACACACACACACACACACACACACACACACACACACACACACACACACACACACACACTCACACACACACACACACACACACACACACACACACACACACACACACCAGATATCAGTTTATCTATCTGTTTATCCCGTTACTTCAGGTGTACATGTAGCATTTCATCTTGAATACTTCAGGACATGTAATAGCAAAGTGTGGTGTGGCATTGATGATGTGGCTTTCTATGGGTGAAGTTTTTGTTCACTGTGTTACCATGTCTAGTTTACATTGTTAGTGTTACTTACTTTGGTAACACTTTTAAGACTACTATGAGTTGTAGTCTGGGAAAAGTTATTTTAGAATATTGGAGGCATGCATTTGTGGTTAACATTCTATTTGTAATTATAAGATTAAATCAGTGCTAGTGTCTGACTTTCATTTCTCAGTGGATTTGTTTCTATCCCCATTTGTGGTGATCTGTCCCTCTTTCTGCAAGTGACTTTGTTACTTTGTAGAGGGCAATGTAACTTGTGTGAAATATAGCCTTGTTTCAGTTATTGTGAGCAGCAATTAAATGCTTCAGACAGTGTGTAAGTTGAGGTTATTGCGCACACAAACATCAGATCTGTCCTCTTACCTAAAATCTACTCTATCTCTATCCCACAAATACACAACCAATACAAACCCACTTACAGGTTCAATAAAACAGGATATTTTCATAAAAGAACATACAATTCATTCTGATGAACAAATGAATGGTCAATAAAATGAACTGCACCTATATATTATATATATAAATATGTGTGTGTGTGTGTGTGTGTGTGTGTGTGTGTGTGTGTGTGTGTGTGTGTGTGTGTGTGTGTATGGGGTCTGTACTTCATGTACTCTAGGACTTTCATGATTCTTTTGAGGTATTTAAATGATTCCATTTCCCACTTGATTCAGAAGTTTGCACTAATACAGATTTGTTTACTTCTCTTTACCCTTTTTTTGCCATGTTACATGTATATTATGCAATACATATGTATTTGCAGAGAATGTTTTTCCAAACCTCTGTGAAGTACTTTAAGTGGAGTCTCACCAAGCTCTGTGTTACACTGATTTCTTAATATTAAGTTGACTTTTCCGGTATAGCTACCCCAAATCTCCTTCCTTTTTTACAGTATTTCACCTCTAAAATAAAGTACCTTTTTAGGGCTTTTGTTTCCAATGTACACTATGTTATACTTCCTTGTATTAAATCTGTGCCCGAATAAACTTTTTTACCCTACTAAAATCACCAT
Organism: Protopterus annectens; assembly: GCF_019279795.1. Taxonomy (NCBI): domain Eukaryota; kingdom Metazoa; phylum Chordata; order Ceratodontiformes; family Protopteridae; genus Protopterus; species Protopterus annectens. Next base: position 776,233,805 of record NC_056741.1, on the reverse strand, counting down.
ATACCTTTTCATCAATTTCATGCAAAATTGTGGAGCGGTACTGCAGTTAACCTACATATCCCATGCATTTTACTTCTAGCCCCTTTGCAGTCTTATTTTATGAATATAACTAGTTTTGGCAATGAGAACACGTTACCTTAACAGGGTGAAGCTGAACTTTCCCTATCTTCACTGCAGACTATTATTAAAAGTTGTGTTTTGTTGCTTTTTTCATTTTGTAACCAAGACTTCCACTGAAGAACCCACACCACATCTGGATACCTTGTTAGCAATGCACTGTATGGGGTTTCATCTAATTCAATATTTATATTGCATTGTTACTGCACTGTGAAGAAAAAACATATTGATATAATTTACAGCAATGCTATAAAGACATTACATTATTTTCAGAAATAATTTTGACTCTTAGAACTGAATAGAAAAGCACTTTAAAACAGTAATGCTCTTCCTGTTGGGAGAGCAGCAGAACCCTTTAAGCAGGTCACGAGTATTGGACATTACTTGGCATTATACAGTCTAACATCTTGACATTATTCAAGCTTAGCAATCATTTCTGTGATTTGATTCTACTGAGAATGTTGTGTTAAATGCACACTCATCTGTTTTTAAGTGAAACCCTTGCATAACACACAGTTTTTTACACATAAACTGAAGTTCATACCATGTAACATTAGTAGAAAAAAAAAGACTACATACAAAGAAAAAAAAAACTTATATACAAACCTCATGTTCCAAATAATCATCTTTGACAAGCAGGCACAATATATTATCCCTATCAGACCAAACGTTTAGATGTCACATTGTACATATTTACAAGGCTGCAAGTGCAAATGTCATGTGTTGCCCACTATCACACTGAATATTTTATCCTAAATGAGCCTTTCCATTGGAGGAGGCATCATCACATTCCATAATTCCACACGAGATCCTTCCTTTTCCTGACGGCTAGGGCTGTATGTACCTTGAGATGCTCTTTTTTTCACAGTGAAAATCAAGACGGGGAGAAGAAGACATAGTACCAGCAGCAAGGCAAATACGATCGATCCAACAGAGATAATAACTTCTGATGCCAGCCTGTCGGACTTTAGCTGAAAAAGAATTATAAGAAGGTCAGAATATATATTATACATCAACAAATGGACAGAACATACATGTTTCCTAATAGAAACTTATTTTTCTCTTGATCTCAGCAATCTACTGAAAGGCTTGAAATATTATGAATGAGTTAATGTGGTTAGCAAATAAAATGCATTCATTCATTTACTGCATTTTTAGCTGCATAAATTCCTCTGAAAGTATTATCATTTTTCACAGAAGACCCAGGATACAATTTATAGTAATTAAGGAAAAGCTGGCCAGGATACCGCAAAAGCATCCTTGCTCTTCACGGGACTCTGTTGATATCAGACAATGTTTTGACAGCTATGCCAGCAGGATAATACGAACGTTTTGATTACGATTCGAAAACTTCAATTATGGATGACTCTTGCCCTGATACTATACAAATCCATTTGGATCTTTCAAATGGTTTTGAACTGGCTGAAGACTTAAACTACCTTCTTCTACTTTCCCAGTATAATCTTGAGCCATTTTTGTTGACATTTTTCAGGCATAAACCCTCTGTAAAGAAAATATCTTTTAATGAAGTTCCTTATACTTTTGTGCATACTGCTTCCTTTTATGGATTTACTGCTGCTGAGAAGCATTAAAATTGTATAATATAAGTTAGTGATATTCAGATAGATTTGGGATATTTGTTCCCTTATCTGAGTCAGTTGCCACCCACTTCCTAAATAGAGCAGTTTTCAAATTTTACCAAAGACTATAAATCTAGCTTAGGGTGCCTGCTTAAATAACACTCTCCTATGCTTCCTCATTCAGCACTGAAGTTTAGGGTAGTCAGACTTCACTTTCTAGGCCCCAGCAATGCTATGATTGATAATTCCCTGTGCCACCAATCTCCTGTTTTACATTGAACAATGCTGTTGCATGTTGCAGACTAGCCTTACCCCCCACCAACACCACCCAGCAAATCACAGATATAGGTTTCAGCATTGTGGTGAAGGGATACCCCAGCCCATTGTTTCTGTGAAGTTCTTGGTACAAGTGCTATTTGCCTGGAGCTTTACACACAGGTTATACTTAGCCAGACAAGTCCATTTTCCCCACCTGTACACCAAAAATGTATTTAACTCCTAAGGCTTCACTGTAATAACCATTCATATAAAATATGACTTGGGGGATTATGTGATTCATATTTGGGACACTATATAACACCAATATGTTCTTCCTCTCACCTGTTTCAAATAACTCTTCATGTGAGGTTTTACATGCAGTGTATGATCCCAGAAAAGACCATGCCTCAATATGCACTGAATCTGACTCCTGAGCTTCCCCTCATCTACTTTCATCAAAAGCGATGAGAGAAGATTGTGATTCAGGTGCATTATGAAATTCCAAAGACTAACTGTGATACTCATAAGAACAGAACCTCAAATGCAAATGTAGAGAATATGTATTAAGTCCAGGGCCATGGGATCTGAGTGTTCTTTGAGGTATACTGATCTTGCAGCTAGTATATGGAGGTGCGCATGTGTTGGGGGGGGGGGCATGGCAGAGGCAAAGCTTCCTTACAAAAACATTTTAGTAGTGTAATGGTGAGTTTAGAAATTTGCTGTTATTTTACTTGAATTGTATTTATTTTTCAGACTTTCTGGACCTGAGGTTTATATGTTGCAGTTGTGATAGGTAGCTGTAAGATTCAATAATGAGAGATAGTGAGATGCCTGTCACTTGACTGATTTTTAAATATTTTCAGTCCTCTCCTGTTGTTATTTAAAAAAATGACTTGCCTTCTCCTCTTCTCCATAACTCTTGCTTCTCTTTTCTTCTTGGAGACTACTACCAGGGGACTAAGCAGTTTGTTGCCTAATCTTACCCCTTGCTGTTGAGGTCAAGTGCTGCCTTATATTTCTTTACTTCTTGTCCTGGTTGCCCTAATACATCTTCAGAGGAAAGCATATACTTTTTCTTCCTCCCCTCTTTTTCCTCTCCATTTTATCATCTCTGTGCTGAGCTTTTTTTATCTCTTCTTATAGCTTCCCTGACTTAATATGTACCTCTTTTTTTTCTTTTCTGTATGAGTTCTACACTCACATCTTTCTTTTCCTTCTCTCGCTTGCTCCTGACTTGACCATATACCTAGCACCCTGCATTCCTTCCACAGGATCCTTTCTGATTCACATACTCAATGACATTCCTCTGCTAAGCCTGTCATTATTTCCTGTACCTTATTACCACTTCATATGTCACATTAAGTTTGGTTTACGGAAGATTAACTGAATGAATGATGCTACTAAATTCAGCAGAGTTCCAGTTGCAGATTTTTACATGTCATTAAGAGCTGGATTTGGAGCAGCATTGTTTTGACTGATGTTTATTCTTGTCTAGGTTTAAACAGCCTGGATTGGACTCCTGCAGTACACTAAGATTCAGAATTGTGATCTGATTTCCTATTCTAGTAAGGGGCTTGCTGAATGAGCAGACAAGGTGGCTATGTCTTTCATCTCCCAGAGCGATTGAAGTGCTCCCTTTGCTAACACTTTGGACTGTTGAGGATAAATGAGGCCTTTGTCCTTCTCAGGCACTGTTAAGGATAATATTTTTTCATGAATACAATCACCATTCTCTTCGGCCATATTAACTACGGAGCATTTCTTCAACAAACTTTACTGTATCATGTTCTTACAATTTCTTACGACAGTGAACAGTATTGCTCTAAATGCCACTGCTAACTGAGCTGTGTTATTAAGCTATGTCAGTGGATGCAGCCAGATGTTACTTACAGTCATTTGACAAGAAAAACACATGTGTTGGCTTTTACGGGCAGTTTGTATTACCCTGGCTGTACTTCACATCAAAATTATTACATTCTTTACACTCCATTTTGCATGTGGCATATCTACATAACTTCTGGATAAAAGGTATTGAAGTACAAATCCAGTAGTCAGAAGAGCAGTAACAGCCAACCGTGGCTATTGTTCTTTTGTCTCTCTCATTACCTTAAATGCACCAGTAATGTGAATGAATATATGATACATCAAAGTCAGTGTAAAAGGTGATCATATCTGTACATTCCTTACTGCTTAAATGACTTTAGCGTTTTTTCAGCATTTTCCCTCACTGCATTTCATAGCAACATATAAAGTAGTGGGTAGGAGAATAGGAGGTCCAAAATGCAAAAGGTTGTCAAAAGAGCTAGAAATTAAACTGCACTTACAATATCAAAGCTGGTGCTAGCAGAATGCAACTACCAAACCTGTAACGCACCACTATTTCCTTACAGAAATGTCAAACCAAAAAATATACAGCAACATGCTACTGTTTGAAGGTTAGGCACGACATCTCATTGGCACCCTAAAAAGTTTTGTGCCAGTCTTATTGGCACCCTAAAAAGGTATGTAACAAAGTCACTCAGATAACAAGTAGTGGTATATGATCTCGTATCACAACTTCCAAATGAAAAATTAGCAGTTACTGGACATTGCAGTTAGTAATCCAAAATATAATTCTCAATTTTTTTCTCATAAAAATAGAATTTGATCGGTTTTTTTTTATCTGTAAATCAGTGCTTCTGCATATAGTAAATGCTTTCTACCACACCTCATAATTCTATCTCATATAACTATAGTCACAATAGATATCTGGAAATCAAAAGTCATAGTCATAAAACTGAAGAACAATAAAATGGTTCCAACAACTTTAGACCTAAACCACAACTTCCATGCCTACCAAAAATTCTGGAATATTGTGTTTGAGCAACTGATGCTTATACCTAAATAGATATAGATTAAAATTACATGAACAACAGTGGTTTGTACTGGCAGACAGCAAGCAATACATTTGCAAACAAAACTGATACTCTACTCTCAAGCCAAAGCATCTATTATAACATAAGTTCAAAAGAAGTCTCCATTTTTATCCCACCTCTTTTCATTTTCTTATTAATCTAACCAATAAATTAACTGACCTTTTAAGATTTTTTATGCAGGTGACTTTATAATTATTAGCTATTCTCCTAAAATCAGAATAATTTCAACTGTATTCCAAAAATGTTTCCTCCCTTATACAGTAGATTTGCAATAAAAGGTCAGCATTTGTTCATTCACTCATTCTGTAAACTTTAGTCTGATACTTAACTTTATGTGGTGCATGGAACTCAGTGATTATGCTCTGATATTCAGAAAAAGTCAAATCAGTTAAATGCTAAAGATGCATGAGACATGATCTTAACAATTGTTAACACCCCTTGCTTAAATTGTTAAGGTCAGGTCTAAGACTAGGTAGCAAAATCTGACAGTACTGACCAGAAAAGGACAACAGCAGAATAAAAGATTTGTTTCTGCCTGCTGTCTGTACTGATAACGTGTCTCTGACTTCTTGTTAAAAACTTAGAAACTTACTAGAATGACAGAATGTGTGTTTGCTTTCATTTTTTGAAGGATACGAAGTCTGAAACTTAAACATATGCCATTATTTTCCCAATTCAGTTCTCGGTAATTTGTCTGAAAACTATGGACTTTATGAGGAATAGACCAAACATATGAGACAAAAATTTGGACATTCTGTGAAAATCTGGACAGCTGAAAGGCTTAGAAAGTGAGTGTAAACATAAGGGACTGCATTACGTGCTCACTAAGTGGTTCATGGCTTTGAAAGCTGGTAAAGCACAGTAATATTGCAATATGTTTGTCTAATATTTCTGGTCTGTCCCTCACAAAAATGTAGCTTTGAGCACAACATTGAGGATTGAAGCTACTAAAAACAGACTTTGTCCTTCACATATAACTAATCTTAAAAGGGTACCTTCTGTGACCTACTTTACAGAGGCACAGTAGGCTAATCTAATAGGGAGGCGGAAGCCAAATACACTCTGGCTAGGCTTATAAATGCCCTAGGGCAGATAGCCTAGTATCTACCTACGAAATAATACATGGTGCATTCCCTAGTTTTACAGTTTTGTCCACAGTTTTTGTACTTAGAGTTTGGGGGGTTGTTGTGAGAATGTCACACAACGTCCAGATGTTTACCCAATACTTCTGGTCGGTCTTCATAAATGAGGTTTTCTAGCAAAAAATGTGTTTCAGATTTCATATCCTTCACAAAATGCATGCTACTTCAAAACCTGTTGTGGCATTTTTATAAGTTTGTAATATGTCCTTGATTTTATGCCTTTGTTCTACCAACACTTTTGACTTTGTCCAGAATTCTTGTGCAAAGAGGTCGGAGGTAGGGAGAAGGAATATGAGAATGCTGTTCAGGTTAACCAGTGCCTGTTGTTCTACAACTCCATTTCAGAATTTTGGCTTGTGTGATGAAAGTGACAACAGCTTTTGGGAATGTCTTGCATTATCTTTTGCATCATATTTTTGTTTCTTGACTCATAGTTTGGTGTACTCCCCTTAAAACTTGTGGCTTTCTAACTAACCATTGATTCCTTCAGACTTTAGTATCCTATTCTAGACAGCTTATAATAGCAATATTTAAAGTCTTATAGGCTTCTTCATATTTCGGGGGTGGGGGAGAACCTTGCAGAATATCCTGAAGATAACCTTCAATTCTGTCTGACTTAAAACTTGGTTATAAGAGATCTACGGACTCAGGTTGACAGCAACCTCTCCTTCGACCACCACATTGCCACTGTGGTCATAAAGTCTTTCTTTGTGTCACATCTCATTACCAAGGGTTTTGCATCCAGGAAGAAAGAGGTCATCAGCTCTCTCTAATCTTCCCTCATTAGATGAATCATCGAGTATAATGCCCCATTTGGCATGTACCTCACTAGACACCTGCAACAGCTGGGGAGCCCACAAAAGTACCTCATGAAGAGGATACTAGGCCTTAAACACATGTTCTACACAGACAGACTCAAAAAACTCCAGCTATTCTCTGTCTCATATTGTCAACTAAGAGGCGATATCTGCTTGACTTACAAAGCCATGTCTAAGCCAGCTCTGTTAGAAATGCCTTAAATTCTCAAAGTATAGTTAACAAAATCCCAAACCTCCATGCTTGGCTAACACATCATAAACCAGACATCTTATCCATCTCAGAAACATGGTTAAAACCCCATATAAAAGACTCAGAAATACTCCCACCAAACTATTCGATCATCAGAAGAGACAGGTCTCATAAAAAAGGTGGAGGAGTAGCTCTCCTCTACTCAACCTCCCTGTCAGTTACCCCCTACAACAAACCCACTCCTCAATTTAATAACGCAGAACTACTCATAACACTACTCCAAGTTAACAAACATAAACACATATGTATAGTCTCACTCTACATTCCCCCAGGAGATAATGTATCCACACTCGAAGACATCCTCTCTTGGCTTACCAACAACATTAGCAATGAAACTATAATCTTAGGTGACATGAATATTAACTGGATCTCCATTCAGTCTCCCACAAACCCACTTAACATCAACTTACATAACTTCTCACAAATAATCAACTCTATCACACACCCATCAAAAAATCTCTTGGCTTACCAACAACATTAGCAATGAAACTATAATCTTAGGTGACATGAATATTAACTGGATCTCCATTCAGTTTCCCACAAATCCACTAAACATCAACTTACATAACTTCTCACAACTAATCAACTCTATCACACACCCATCAAAAAATCTCTCCACCAGCAGTATCCTAGACTGGATCTTAGTATCTCATCCCCACTATTTCTCAGACAGTGGAACCCTTCCCGATCCCCTAGGTGACCATATACCCATCTTCACTCACCGACTCCCCTTAACCCAACATCATACCCATAACTATATTACAACATGTAATTATAAAGACTTTAATCCATCTACCTTTACTAACTCCCTAAAAACAATAAACTGGAATTGTCTAAAAACACTACACTTAGATGATGCTGTCACCCACTTCAACACCACATTCCTAAAACTACTAGATGTCCATGCTCCTCTAAGAACTAAAAGAATAAAAACTAAAACTGCTCAATGGCTCACCAAAAATACACTAGCTACTATGCGGAAAAGAGACAAAGTCTGGGCTAAATACCAGAAAAATAAGACCCCCCTCATCCATAATGAATATAAAACTCTTAGAAACAGGGTAAAAAAACTTATCATCTCTGATCGACAAAATTACTTCTTCACACTTCAAAACAACAACAAAACAAATCCTCAAAAATTCTGGAAAGGCATCTCCACTCTACTTCATCCCAATAAAACAGTCACCCCAATCTCTGACCCTAATGCCACTGATATAGACTTAGCTACTCAATTCAATTCTTTTTTCATTGAATCTATTTCCAAATTAACCTCTTCTTTCTCCCACAACACACACTCCAACTCACCTCCATCTTACCCCAACTACACTCAACACAACACTATAACCAATGCCACACTCATATCTACTAACTCTTTACCATCCTCCTCCTCTCCTACTCTCATTCCCTCCACATCTTCTCCACCCCCTCTAATATACACCTGCTCTCCTACTCTCTCTCCATCCTCATCCTTTTCTACCCCTAACACCCCCTCTCCACACTCCCCTCCATTCTCACTAAAACCTATACCCACATCTACCATACAAAAACTCCTTCAGAAACTAAAATCATGCACCAATGCTCCTGATGACATGCCTCCTTACTTTCTTAGCTTAGCTGCTGAAGCAATTGCCTACCCCATTAGCATACTAATCAACCGCTCAATTCAAGAAGATATGGTTCCCCAAATCTGGAAAAAGGCCTTCATCATACCTTTACATAAAGGTGGCAATAACAACAATGTTTCCAACTTCCGCCCCATTGCTATCCTAACTCCCATCTCTAAACTCTTGGAAAGGTGCATCCAACTTCAACTCCTACCATATCTCATAGATAACAACCTACTTTCTCCTACACAACTTGGATTCAGACCAAATCACAGAACTATGACAGCACTCCTCTCCTTTCTAGAAACTGTAAATAGTGCCCAAGACTCTGGCCAAATTGTCTCTACCATTCTACTTGACCTCTTTAAAGCCTTTGATACTATATCACATAGTCTGCTTCTAACCAAACTCTCCAAACTTAACCTATCTTCCTCTACTTTGAACTGGTTCTCTAGCTACCTATCTAATAGACATCAAGCAGTCAAATGGAAAAAGGCAACCTCCTCATTTCTTAACACCCCAACTGGTGTCCCCCAAGGCTCCATATTAGGTCCCCTCCTTTTCAATATATTTATAAATGATTTCCACAAAGCTATCCCTCTTTCCAATATCATCCAATATGCAGATGATTCGACCATTATCTGCACTGCCTCAACTATCCCTACTCTCATAAAGCTAACTCAGGATGCTTTTTCTACCATTGAACTATGGATGAAAACAAATCACCTAGCACTCAACCCCGCTAAAACCAAATTAATGATATTCACCCCTTCTAAACTCAACTCTCTCAATACAAACTCATTCTCTATTACTAGTGAGAATAACACTCCACTGGAACTAGTGACAGAGACCAAATTACTTGGAGTCCAGATTGATAACCAACTAAAATTCAACTCCCATCTACAACTAAATATTAAAAGAACCCATCAAAAACTAGGAATGCTCTATCGACAAAAAAACTACCTTACAACTGCCACTAAAATCACTCTCTCTACTTCCTTTCTTATTCCCTCCCTTCTATATGGAGCTCCACTACTAACTAATCTACAAATCTCCCTGAAAAAACAACTTTCCTCCTGCTACAATAAAATCGCCAAGTTTGCTACCAACCAAAAGTCTTACACCCACCATTGCTCCTCTCTCCAACAACTAAAATGGCTAGAACTACCCCATCAGCTCACCTATACACAACTATCCCTTGCTCATAAACTTATTTTCAACCCCTCCCTCTGTCCCTCCCTCTCTTCTGTGTTTAAAATGCACATACCTGATAGAATATTAAGGTCCAATAACCAAAATCTATTAGAAGTGTACAAACCAAGCCGTCCACTGGGCAAATATCTTCTCTCACATGGGTTAGCTCACCTCTGGAACTCTCTACCTTCATCTATCCATACTACCTCTAACCATTTTATGTTCAAAAAATCTCTTCATTCACATCTACTTTCCCAGTGGGAATGCTCTTGCTCCCACCCTACTTAACTACACTGAATATCCCCATTTCCTCTTACTCCTGCTTACACCCTTGATTTCTCTCTCTCATTATCCATAACTCCCACTTCCCTGTTTATTACTATAGAATATGTAAGAATACTCTACACTCTACCTCTCATATGTTGAAATAACTTTAGTAGAATTTTGAATTTATGTATAATCCCTTATAATCTGCCATCAGTTTTTAACACTTACATTAATTGTAATTGTTGTGCATTGCATTTGTATTTGTCTACTGTGATTTTAATAATGTTTAAGTATGTCTAATACCTACTGTAATCTATATTGTCTGGAGCTTTTCTCCCCAGGACTCCATTGAAAACGGGTTCATTTTGGCCCAATGGACTATCCTGGTAAACCAACTGCAAATAAATAAATAAATAAATAAATAAATAAATACATCTAAAGAAATCCCAATCCCTCCACACCATATGCTCCAGAGACCTTCACCTCATTAACACAATCAACAGAACATGCTGGAGGGATAGATTCATAACCCAGAGACTGCCCATGTTCTGGAATACACTTCCCATACATGTCAAGCAGAGCACTTCACTGGCCCTCTTCAAGAGAAATCTTGATGAGTGGATCGGAAATAGAAAGTTCACCCCGGGGATCACTCCAGTGGCTCTACTTGATAGAGACACTGGGAACTAATGTCAGGAGGCACAATACCAGGCCATGTCTATGGGCTAGGCTTGTAAAGACTCCAGGGCCATTAGCCTAGTACACATCTATGAACCTATGAACCATTCTATTGTGCCCACAGTCATACTAATAAACATGTTTGGAAGTCAACTCATTTTTCTGGTATGCAATCTGTTGCCCTACACTTCTTGGTCTGATGTTTTTTGTTTCTCTTCAGTTTTTCTGCCTACAGTACTATACTAACTGATAGCATCCAATGGTCTCTTTTCTTGTTGGGTGTGCATTGCACCATGGATTGTATTGCTCTTAGTTGTCCAAGTGTGGTAGCTTTAGTTTTTCTGTTTAACCCATATGTATTTTTTGCAGTGGTCAGGCCTTACCTTTGAAGTCATCATGAAGTTGGCCATTGAAATATACTAGTTTGAGATCAGTTGGATAACATCAGTCAGATAATTTAGTTTTTGTAAAATTCAGCTTTTATATGAAGTTGTAGTGTTAGAGGTGATGGTAATGTTACCTTGTTACAAACCATATATTTTGGATTATTTGTTTTGTTTTGATTATTTGTAGACATTGCAATATGGCAGAGGACGTTGGGAGAATAATGCACAAAAGTGAAGTACACTTAGTGATTGTGTTATGTAAGCAGAGGATGCAAGTTTCACAGGCAGTGTGTTAAGGGATAGGTGGTGGAGACAAGTGTTACAGGCAGCGTGTTAAGGGATTGGTAGTAGAGTTAAGAGTCACAGGCAGTGTGTTAAGGGATAGGTGGTAGAGACAAGTGTCACAGGCAGTGTATTAAGGGATAGGTGGTAGAGGCAAGAGTCACAGGCAGTGTGTTAAGGGATAGGTGGTAGAGACAAGTGTCACAGGCAGTGTATTAAGGGATAGGTGGCAGAGACAAGTGTCACAGGCAGTGTGTTAAGGGATAGGTGGTAGAGGCAAATGCCACAGGCAGTGTGTTAAGGGATAGATGGTAGAGACAAGTGTCAAAGGCAGTGTGTTAAGGCATAGGTGACAGTGGCAAGTGTCACAGGCAGTGTGCTAAGGTATATGTGGAAGAGACAAGTGCCACAGGTAGCATGTTAAGAGATAGGTAGTAGAGACAAGAGTCACAGGCAGTGTGTTAAGAGATAGGTGGTAGAGACAAGAGTCACAGGCAGTATGTTAAGGGATAGGTGGTAGAGACAAGTGTCACAGGCAGTGTGTTAAGGGATAGATGGTAGATGCAAGAGTCACAGACAGTGTGTTAAGGGATAGGTGGTACAGACAAGTGTCACAGGCAGTGTGTTAAGGGATAGGTGGCAGAGACAAGAGTCACAGGCAGTGTGTCAAGGGATAGGTGGTAGAGACAAGTGTTACAGGCAGTGTATTAAGGGATAGGTGGTAGAGACAAGTGTTACATGCAGTGTGTTAAGGGATAGGTGGTAGAGACAAGTGTCACAGGCAGTGTGTTAAGGGATATGTGGTAGAGACAAGTGTCACTGGCAGCATATTAAGGGATAGGTGGTAGAGACAAGTATCACAGGCAGTGTATTAAGGGATAGCTGGTAGAGACAAGTGCCACAGGCAGCATGTTAAGAGATAGGTGGTAGAGACAAGAGTCACAGGCAGTGTGTTAAGGGATAGGTGGTAGAGTCAAGGGTCACAGGCAGTGTGTTAAGGGATATGTGATAGCGACAAGTGTCACAGACAGTGTGTTAAGGGATAGGTGGTAGAGACAAGTGTCACAGGCAGTGTGTTAAGGGATGGCTGGTAGAGACAAGTGTTTCTGGCAGCATGTTAAGGGATAGGTGGTAGAGACAAGTGTTGCAGGCAGTGTGTTAATGGATAGGTGGTAGAGGTAAGAGTCACAGGCAGTGTGTTAAGGGATAGGTGGTAGAGACAAGTGTCACAGGCAGTGTATTAAGGGATAGGTGGTAGTGGCAAGAGTCACAGGCAGTGGGCTAAGGGAAAGGTGGTAGAGACAAGAGTCACAGGCAGAGTATTAAGGGATAGGTGGTAGAGACAAGTGTCACAGGCAGTGTGTTAAGGGATAGGTGGTGAAGACAAGAGTCACAGGCAGTGTGTTAAGGCATAAGGAGTAGAGACAAGTGTCACAGGCAGAGTGTTAAGGGATAGTTGGTAGAGACAAGTGCCACAGGCAGCATGCTAAGGGATAGATGGTAGAGACAAGTGTCACAGGTAGAGTGCTAAGGGATAGGTGGTAGAGGCAAGTGTTAGAGGCAGAATGTTAAGGGATAGGTGGTAGAGGCAAGTGTCACAGGCAGCATGCTAAGGGATAGGTGGTAGAGGCAAGTGTCACAGGCAGCATGTTAAGGGATGGGTGGTAGAGGCAGGTGTTAAAGGCAGCATGTTAAGGGATAGGTGGGAGAGACAAGTGTCACAGGCAGTGTGTTAAGGGATAGGTGGCAGAGACAAGAGTCACAGGCAGTGTGTCAAGGGATAGGTGGTAGAGACAAGTGTTACAGGCAGTGTATTAAGGGATAGGTGGTAGAGATAAGTGTTACATGCAGTGTGTTAAGGGATAGGTGGTAGAGACAAGTGTCACAGGCAGTGTGTTAAGGGATAGGTGGTAGAGACAAGTGTCACAGGCAGTGTGTTAAGGGATATGTGGTAGAGACAAGTGTCACTGGCAGCATGTTAAGAGATAGGTGGTAGAGACAAGAGTCACAGGCAGTGTATTAAGGGATAGGTGGTAGAGACAAGGGTCACAGGCAGTGTGTTAAGGGATATGTGATAGCGACAAGTGTCACAGACAGTGTGTTAAGGGATAGGTGGTAGAGACAAGTGTCACAGGCAGTGTGTTAAGGGATGGCTGGTAGAGACAAGTGTTTCTGGCAGCATGTTAAGGGATAGGTGGTAGAGACAAGTGTTGCAGGCAGTGTGTTAATGGATAGGTGGTAGAGGTAAGAGTCACAGGCAGTGTGTTAAGGGATAGGTGGTAGAGACAAGTGTCACAGGCAGTGTATTAAGGGATAGGTGGTAGTGGCAAGAGTCACAGGCAGTGGGTTAAGGGAAAGGTGGTAGAGACAAGAGTCACAGGCAGAGTATTAAGGGATAGGTGGTAGAGACAAGTGTCACAGGCAGTGTGTTAAGGGATAGGTGGTGGAGACAAGAGTCACAGGCAGTGTGCTAAGGCATAAGGAGTAGAGACAAGTGTCACAGGCAGAGTGTTAAGGGATAGTTGGTAGAGACAAGTGCCACAGGCAGCATGTTAAGGGATGGGTGGTAGAGGCAGGTGTTAAAGGCAGCATGTTAAGGGATAGGTGGGAGAGACAAGTGTCACAGGCAGTGTGTTAAGGGATAGGGAGTGGAGACAAGTGTCACACGCAGTGTGTTAAGGGATAGGTGGTAGAGACAAGAGTCACAGGCTGTGTGTTAAGAGATAGGTGGTAGAGACAAGTGTCATAGGCAGTGTGTTAAGGGACAGCTGGTAGAGGCAAGAGTCACAGGCAGTGTATTAAGGGATATGTGGTAGGGACAAGTGTCACTGGCAGCATATTAAGGGATAGGTGGTAGAGACAAGTGTCACAGGCAGTGTGCTAATGGATATGTGATAGAGGCAATTGTCACAGGCAGTGTGTTAAGGGATAAGGAATAGAGACAAGTGTCACAGGCAGAGTGTTAAGGGATAGTTGGTAGAGACAAGTGCCACAGGCAGCATGCTAAGGGATAGGCGGTAGAGACAAGTGTCACAGGTAGAGTGTTAAGGGATAGGTGGTAGAGGCAAGTGTTAGAGGCAGCATGTTAAGGGATAGATGGTAGAGGCAAGTATCACAGACAGCATGTTAAGGGATAGATGGTAGAGGAAAGTGTCACAGGTAGAGTGTTAAGGGATAGGTGGTAGAGGCAAGTGTTAGAGGCAGCATGTTAAGGGATAGATGGTAGAGGCAAGTGTCACAGGCAGCATGTTAAGGGATAGATGGCAGAGGCAAGTGTCACAAGCAGCATGTTAAGGGATGGGTGGTAGAGATAGGTGTTAAAGGCAGCATGTTAAGGGATAGGTGGGAGAGACAAGTGTCACAGGCAGTGTGTTAAGGGATGGCTGGTAGAGACAAGTGTTTCTGACAGCATGTTAAGGGATAGGTAGTAGAGACAAGTGTTGCAGGCAGTGTGTTAATGGATAGGTGGTAGAGGTAAGAGTCACAGGCAGTGTGTTAAGGGATAGGTGGTAGAGACAAGTGTCATATGCAGTGTATTAAGGGATAGGTGGTAGAGGCAAGAGTTGCAGGCAATGTGTTAAGGGATAGGTGGCAGAGACAAGTGTCACAGGCAGTGTATTAAGGGATTGGTGGTAGAGACAAGTGTCACAGGCAGTGTGTTAAGGGATAGGTGGTAGAGACAAATCTCACAGGTAGTGTGTTAAGGGATAGGTGGTAGAGGCAAGTGTCACAGGCAGTGTGTTAAGGGATAGGTGGCAGTGGCAAGTGTCACAGGCAGTGTGTTAAGGTATATGTGGAAGAGACAAGTGCCACAGGTAGCATGTTAAGATATAGGTGGTAGAGACAAGACTCACAGGCAGTGTGTTAAGGGATAGGTGGTAAAGACAAGTGTCACAGGCAGTGTGTTAAGAGATAGGTGGTAGAGACAAGAGTCACAGACAGTGTGTTAAGGGATAGGTGTTAGAGACAAGTGTCACAGACAGTGTGTTAAGGGATAGGTGGTAAAGGCAAGAGTGACAGACAGTGTGTTAAGGGATAGATGGTAGTGACAAGTGTCACAGGCAGTGTATTAAGGGATAGGTGCTAGAGACAAATGTCACAGACAGTGTGTTAAGGGATAGGTGGTAGAGACAAGAGTCACAGGCAGTGTGTTAAGGGATAGGTGGTACAGACAAGTGTTACAGGCAGTGTATTAAGGGATAGGTGGTAGAGACAAGTGTTAAAGGCAGTGTGTTAAGGGATAGGTGGTAGAGACAAGTGTCACAGGCAGTGTGTTAAGGGATATGTGGTAGAGACAAGTGTCACAGGCAGTGTATTAAGGGATAGGTGGTAGAGACAAGTGCCACACGCAGCATGTTAAGAGATAGGTGATAGAGACAAGAGTCACAGGCAGTGTGTTAAGGGATAGGTGGTAGAGACAAGAGTCACAGGCAGTGTGTTAAGGGATATTTGATAGAGACAAGTGTCACAAGCAGTGTGTTAAGGAATAGGGAGTTCAGACAAGTCTCACAGGCAGTGTGTTAATGGATAGGTGGTAGAGACAAGTGTCACAGGCAGTGTGTTAAGGGGTAGGTGGTACAGACAAGAGTCACAGGCAGTGTGTTAAGGGATATGTGATAGAGACAAGTGTCACAGACAGTGTGTTAAGGGATAGGTGGTAGAGACAAGTGTCACAGACAATGTGTTAAGGGATAGGGAGTGGAGACAAGTGTCACAGGCAGTGTGTTAAGGGATAGGTGGTAGAGACAAGTGTCACAGGCAGTGTATTAAGGGATAGGTGGTAGAGACAAGTGCCACACGCAGCATGTTAAGAGATAGGTGATAGAGACAAGAGTCACAGGTAGTGTGTTAAGGGATAGGTGGTAGAGACAAGAGTCACAGGCAGTGTGTTAAGGGATATTTGATAGAGACAAGTGTCACAAGCAGTGTGTTAAGGAATAGGGAGTTCAGACAAGTCTCACAGGCAGTGTGTTAATGGATAGGTGGTAGAGACAAGTGTCACAGGCAGTGTGTTAAGGGGTAGGTGGTACAGACAAGAGTCACAGGCAGTGTGTTAAGGGATATGTGATAGAGACAAGTGTCACAGACAGTGTGTTAAGGGATAGGTGGTAGAGACAAGTGTCACAGACAATGTGTTAAGGGATAGGGAGTGGAGACAAGTGTCACAGGCAGTGTGTTAAGGGATAGGTGGTAGAGACAAGAGTCACGGGCTGTGTGTTAAGGGATAGGTGGTAGAGACAAGTGTCACAGGCAGTGTGTTAAGGGATAGCTGGTAGAGGCAAGAGTCACAGGCAGTGTATTAAGGGATATGTAGTAGAGACGTGTCACTGGCAGCATATTAAGGGATAGGTGGTAGAGACAAGTGTTGCAGGCAGTGTGCTAAAGGATAGGTGATAGAGGCAAGTGTCACAGGCAGTGTGTTAAGGGATAAGGAGTAGAGACAAGTGTCACAGGCAGAGTGTTAAGGGATAGTTGGTAGAGACAAGTGCCACAGGCAGCATGCTAAGGGATAGGCGGTAGAGACAAGTGTCACAGGTAGAGTGTTAAGGGATAGGTGGTAGAGGCAAGTGCTAGAGGCAGCATGTTAAGGGATAGGTGGTAGAGGCAAGTGGCACAGGCAGCATGTTAAGGGATAGGTGGTAGAGGCAATTGTCCCAGGCAGCATGTTAAGGGATGGGTGGTAGAGGCAGGTGTTAAAGGCAGCATGTTAAGGGATAGGTGGGAGAGACAAGTGTCACAGGCAGTGTGTTAAGGGATGGCTGGTAGAGACAAGTGTTTCTGGCAGCATGTTAAGGGTTAGGTGGTAGAGACAAGTGTTGCAGGCAGTGTGTTAATGGATAGGTGATAGAAACAAGTGTCACAGGCAGTGTGTTAAGGGATAGGGGGTAGAGACAAGTGTCACAGGCAGATTGTTAAGGGATAGTTGGTAGAGACACGTGTCACAGGTAGTGTGTTAAGGTATAGGTAGTAGAGACAAGTGTCATAGGCAGGGTGTTAAGGTATAGGTGGTAGAGACAAGTGTCACAGGCAGCAGTGTGTTAATAGGTGATAGAGTCAAGTGTTACAGGCAGTGTGCTAAGGGATAGGTGGTAGAGGCAAGTGTCACAGGCAGTGTGTTAAGGGATAGGTGGTAGAGACAAGTGTCACAGGCAGTGTGTTAAGGATAGGTGGTAGAAACAAGTGTCACAGGCAGTGTATTAAGGGATAGGTGGCAGAGAAGTGTCACAGGTAGTGTGTTAAGGGATAGGTGGCAGAGACAAGTGTCACATGCAGTATGTTAAGGGATATGTGGTAGAGAAAAGTGTCACAGGCAGTGTCTTAAGGGGTAGGTAGTAGAGGCAAGTGTCATAAACAAGGTGTTAAGGGATAGGTGATAGAGACTAGTGGTACAGGCAGTGTGTTAGGGGATAGGTGGGGGAGAGAATTGTCACAGGCAGTGTGTTAAGGGATAGGTGATAGAAACAAGTGTCACAGGCAGTGTGTTAAGGGATAGTTGGTAGAGACACGTGTCACAGGCAGTGTGTTAAGGGATAGGTAGTAGAGACAAGTGTCATAGGCAGGGTGTTAAGGTATAGGTGGTAGAGACAAGTGTCACAGGCAGCAGTGTGTTAATAGGTGATAGAGTCAAGCGTTACAGGCAGTGTGCTAAGGGATAGGTGGTAGAGGCAAGTGTCACAGGCAGTGTGTTAAGGGATAGGTGGTAGAGACAAGTGTCACAGGCAGTGTGTTAAGGATAGGTGGTAGAGACAAGTTTCACAGGCAGTGTGTTAAGGGGTAGGTGGCAGAGACAAGTGTCACAGGTAGTGTGTTAAGGGATAGGTGGCAGAGACAAGTGTCGCAGGCAGTATGTTAAGGGATATGTGGTAGAGACAAGTGTCACAGGCAGTGTCTTAAGGGATAGGTAGTAGAGACAAGTGTCATAAACAAGGTGTTAAGGGATAAGTGATAGAGACTAGTGGTACAGGCAGTGTGTTAAGGGATAGGTGGGGGAGAGAAGTGTCACAGGCAGTGTGTTAAGGGATAGGTGGGAGAGACAAGTGTTACAGGCAGTGTGTTAAGGGTTAGGTGGTAGAGGCAAGTGTCACAGGCAATGTGTTAAGGGATGGGTGGTAGAGACAAGTGTCATAGGCAAGGTGTTAAGGGATAGGTGATAGAGACAAGTGGCACAAGCAGCATGTTAAGTGATAGATGATAAAGACAAGTGTCGCAGACAGCATGTTAAGGGATAGGTGATAGAGACAAGTGTTGCAGGCAGTGTGTTAAGGGATATGTAGTAGGCTTGCAGCTTGAGCTTACAGTTAAGATGCCTATTGATTACACTGTTTGGCTAGTCAGGATTTGTATTTCATGTTTTGCAGTGTGGTGCACTTCAGAGATGAGGGTTTGCCTCAGTGCTCCATCAAGTAAATCCGATGGCTAATATTTCACTGATGTCATGTCAGACTTGTTTGTGTGTAATGGTGATTGTTATAGATCTAATCAGGTAAATACTGTCATCCTCAGAATAGGTGTTCAGAATGCTAGCCTCTTAAAAAGTCTTTCACACACACCTTGAGTAGGCATAATCTGGCTCAGAACTGATCAAGAAAATGGTGTTGCAACATGTGCGCAAATTGTAGTGCTTTTTACTAGCATTATGACAAAAAGACCTGATATCTGAATATGTATTCCTGGTTATAAATGATAAAGTGCACATATTTGTCAAAAGAAAGCTGCAGCAACAGAGGAATGAGGATGCAAAGGGACAGCATTAGGACATTTTTCTGTCAGACTTCAGGGAAGAGAGATTCAGAAAAAAAGTCAACCTGTAGTAGAACGCAGTGGTTCTGCAGTACAAGCTACACACTACAATCCCAGTATTCTTGCTGTGGAATTTGGCTGCCTTCTGTGATCCTATAGCCATTACCATGGAAGAAATGAAGTCAATATGCGAAGTGTCAACTTTAGAAATGCTGCCAGGGTCACCAGACTTTGATAAGGAAATGGACCATACTCCTGTAGTGACAACAAATGTGGCTTGTGACTTCTAGGGAGTGTCAAGTGTATCATTTGAGGATCTAGGAACTTGGCCAGACTTGATAAGGAAAGAGTTTAGGGTTGCTGCCATGCAGCATGGACCTGCGCAAGTGATATTACCCCAGTTCACAGTCAATGAACAGAAAAGAAGATTTATGTCAGAGAACTATTTCCACATGCTGCCTAATGGGGACAGAGCAAAATACACTCGGTTGATATATTCTGTCTCAAACGCACTATTTTGCTTTCCATGCAAATTGCTAACCACCTTCTCAGGTCAGGTGATTACAGAACATGGATAGAGATGTCCAGGGCTTTACACTGCCATGACCGAACACCAGAGTTTGCAGCATGCATGCTCAAGTGGAAGGAACTGGACAACATATTAAAGAGCAGACAGACAAAGGATGATAGGAGCAGGGTCTTTCTTTGGACGTCTGAAGAAAATTTATCTTTGGATGTCTGCAGAGCATTTATGTACTCTGTTAAGCATCAACAAGCCAGTGACAGATTTTGAAATGACATATAAATGTTGCTGTGAAGCCACTATCCATGACTTCCTGGGAATGTAGGCTAAACTCCATCAAGGCAGTATGGCTTCAGCTGAAGGGGAGCTGTGGAAACATTTCAGGAGACAGATGAAGCTTTACATACAAGTGATGCCGTAACATATCAATAGGCAAAGAGACTATGCTTGGAACTTATGTCTTGCCATTTCATTGTATGTTTAGTGGTTTAGATGATCTGCTAACAGAGGTAAATCATGCAAGAAAAAGGGTGTAGAGTCCATCAGTTGGCATTTCTACTTGTCAAAGTCAAAGTAAACTTTATTGTCATTCAGAAATCATACAAGTGCAAAAACTGAATGAAATTCCATTTCTCTGGACTCAGTGTGCAAACAAGATATAGACTATTTTCACAGACATTTACACATGTAACACCTAGCTATTACATCACGGGCATGCAGGTAGACAGACTAATATTGCACATAATTAGAAACATGTGCCAAAGTGCTGAAGCCAACCATGGACATATTGAGGAAATACAGAAAGACAGGATTTCAACACGTGTTGGATGAAGCCACCAAGATAGCAGCAGAATTGGATACTGACACCAGATATCAGGAAAGGAGACAGAGGAAAGTAAAGCATTTCTCTGACTATGAAGGAGAGGATGAGACTGTGCAGGACCCAAAAATAAAACCATGGGTAGTGTTCTTCAGTGTGCTGCTGGACACTACACTACAGTCATTTACTGACCGATTTGAGCAGCTTCCAGTGTTTGATAAGGCATTGGGATTTTTAGCAAATATTAAGGCCGTAAGTGACATTTCTGAAGACAGCTTGATCCATAAGTACAAGCGTATGAAAGAAAAGTTTTCAGGCAGGGTAAGTGGACACTGCAATGTTGATGACTATGACCTTGGACATGAACTGAAAAAAGCCTTTCTCGAAAGCTTGACACTGAAGCATGGCCACTGACCTTGTTAAATTTCCTCCTTCAGAACCAGTTAAAAGATATTTAAATAAATACTTGTGTTGCATTAAGCATGTATTTGATAGCATCTGTTACAGTGACTACTGCAAAATGCAGCCTTTCTAAACTCAAACTCATAAAGATATATCTATGGTCATAAATGAGTCAGGAGAGACTTTCAGGCTTAGCTGTGCTCTCAGCCGAGCATGAAATGGGACAAGGTTTATCATACAACAGACTCATTGAAGCTTTTGCCTGGAAGAATATTTGCAGGATATCAGTAAAATATAGGTATGTAAATATCTTTCCTTTCCAGTAGTTTATTTCAGAATGCTGTAGGGTAGTAAATTTCAGGTTGCTCCTTAGGCTGGCTTGTCTAATCCTGTGCTGTATTTGTTGTGTACTCCAGAAGGTATGACCACTAGCGAGGACAATGAGGATAAAAAGCCACAAGATTTCTCATAAAGCAGGAATACCTAGAAGTAGCAGGATTTGATGAGGCATGGACCGCTATGAGCAGCAGGGATTGTTGTGATGCTAGAACAGCTAGGAGTGGCAGGGTTCACGGTGAGTCTAGGACAGCTATGACTGGTTGCAGGGTTTGTTGTGAGTCTAGGACAGCTATGGCTGGTTGCAGGTTTCGTTCTGAGTCTAGGACAGCTACGACTGGTTGCAGGGTTTGTTGTGAGTCTAATACAGCTATGACTGGTTGCAGGGTTCGTTGTGAGTCTAATACAGCTATGGCTGGTGGCAGGGTTCATTGTGAGTCTAATACAGCTATTACTGGTGGCAGGGTTCATTGTGAGTCTAATACAGCTATGACTGGTGGCAGGGTTCATTGTGAGTCTAGGGCAGCTATGACTGGTGGCAGGGTTTGTTGTGAGTCTAGGACAGCTATGACTGGTTGCAAGGTTCGTTGTGAGTCTCATACAGCCATGACTGGAAGCAGGGTTCGTTGTGAGTCTAATACAGCTATGACTGCTGGCAGGGTTCATTGTGAGTCTGATACAGCTATGACTGGTAGCAGGGTTCGTTGTGAGTCTAATACAGCTATGACTGGTATCAGGGATCATTGTGAGTCTAATACAAGTATGACTGGTGGCAGGGTTCATTGTGAGTCTAGGACAGCTATGACTGGTTGCAGGGTTCGTTGTGAGTCTAATAAAGCTATGACTGGTAGCAGGGTTCGTTGTGAGTCTAATGCAGCTATGACTGGTGGCAGGGTTCATTGTGAGTCTAATACAGCTATGACTGGTAGCAGGGTTCATTGTGAGTCTACGACAGCTATGACTGGTTGCAGGGTTTGTTGTGAGTCTAGTACAGCTATGACTGGTGGCAGGGTTCATTGTGAGTCTAATACAGCTATGACTGGTAGCAGGGTTCATTGTGAGTCTACGACAGCTATGACTGATTGCAGGGTTTGTTGTGAGTCTAGTACAGCTATGACTGGTGGCAGGGTTCGTTGTGAGTCTAATACAGCTATGACTGGTAGCAGGGTTCGTTGTGAGTCTAATACAGCTATGACTGGTGGCAGGGTTCTTTGTGAGTCTAATACAGCTATGACTGGTGGCAGGGTTCATTGTGAGTCTAGGACAACTATGACTGGTAGCAGGGTTCGTCATGTGTCTAGGAAAGCTATGACTGGTGGCAGGGTTTACCATGAGGCAAGGACAGCTTGGAGCACAGGAGGCAGCAATATTACTCTTCTGGCATAATAAAAGTGGGAGCAATCTGATAAGTTGAGGAGCTACCTGCTCACAAAGTATATGACACTTGGTATGGTGTCATGTGCTGGCTTTTGTCTTCACCTGTTTATCTCTGGGTCTGAGTCTTTGTGCCTTAGTAACCCCCCTGGCTTTCTCCTGTATGTCTTGTGTCTTTAGTCTTCCATATGTCTTTCCAATGACAGTCTTGCATGCCTCTGGAGTCTGACTGTCCTGCATTTCTATCTTTGGATTATTTGCTGTTGTTGCTGTCTGTATTGTGGGTGTGTTAAGTGTCTGTACCTCTGCCTGTCTGTCTCTGAAGCTGTGCATTGGGCTTTTGTGTGCCTCTCTATCTGCTGTCTTGTGTCCCTCTGTTTTATTTGGATCATTATCTCTGGGTCTGAGTCTTTGTGCCTTAGTAACCCCCCTGGCTTTCTCCTGTATGTCTTGTGTCTTTAGTCTTCCATATGTCTTTCCAATGACAGTCTTGCATGCCTCTGGAGTCTGACTGTCCTGCATTTCTATCTTTGGATTATTTGCTGTTGTTGCTGTCTGTATTGTGGGTGTGTTAAGTGTCTGTACCTCTGCCTGTCTGTCTCTGAAGCTGTGCATTGGGCTTTTGTGTGCCTCTCTATCTGCTGTCTTGTGTCCCTCTGTTTTATTTGGATCAGTGTACCGTATGTGTCATTCTTGCTATAGCACTGACTTGTGTATGCCTCACTTTCTCTGTAGTGCTGTGCCTGTCTTGTGAGATTTATTTGTCTTGGAATAAAAAAGTACCTGTGTTGTAGGTCAGTCTGTCTTGTGGGTTTATCTGTCACGGTCTTGTGTCAGTATCCCTGCCTCAGTGACTTGTACGTGTCAATCTTACTATAGCACTGTCTATGTTGTGTATGTCAGTTTCAGTTTCACCTATTCTGTGCCTGCATATTGCAATCTTGCCGTAGTACTGTGGGTTGTCACTGTGTCTGTTGCACTGTAGGCTGTCACTGTGTCTTTTATTTATTTTATTTATTTCAGTTTGATTACCGGGGAAGTCCACTGGGCCAAGAAGTACCCATTTTCAGTGGAGGCCCGGGGAGAAAAGCTCCAAAGGCAGTACAATCAAGGATACAATGCATGAGATAAAATACAATAGAATGTCCACACAGCAAGAATACATAGTAAGAACACTGCAAATGCTAAATAACAATTTTTTTTTTTTTTTTTTTTTAGGTACTAACATAATTTGCAATATTTTCATCCTTACAGTCAAGTGAGAGTCAGCTAAAACCACTTAGTTAGAATTAGAGAGCAGAAAGGTGCAGTAGTAGAGGGGCTTAGTGTAGAAAAACCTTGAAATTATATAGGGTGAAACCAAGAACATTTCCATTTCGAAGATAGGTTTAAGGAGAGTTGGGTTTTGAAGTATTCCGTGTTAGGTATGGTCCTAATTGAAGGAGGGAGAGAGTTCCATTTTCTAACTAGAGAGAAGGATAGTAGTTGCTGGCTGGCGGGATGTTTAGGTCTGTGAATGGAGATTAGATTTTGGTGTTCAGATCTTAATGATCGGTGAGGGATGTAAGGGGGAAGGATGTTGGATAATGCTGGGCAATTTTCTGGGTAGAATATTAATTTATGAGTGGTTGTTAGTTGCAGATAGTCAAGGTGGTTGGGGAGTTCTAACCAGTTCAGAGATTGAAAGGTGAGGCAGCGGTGGGTTGAGGTTTTGGATTCAGTGGCGAATTTAGAGATTTTATTATAGCAAGCTTCAAGTTTAGAGGTGAGGGAGGCAGACAGATTAGTTAGAAGAGGGGCACCATAGAGTAGAGAGGGAAGGAGGTAGGAGGTAGCTAAGGTTTGCCTACAGGATTTTGAAAGAAATAGATTATTCCTGTAGAGCATGCCTAACTTTTGGTGTTTTTTTTGTTTTGTTGTATGTGGAGGTCGAATTTGAGGCGTTTGTCAGTGGTTATGCCAAGGAGTTTAGTGTAGTGGACCACTTCTATAGGGGCGTTGGTTTGGCTGAGGATGTTGAAAGTGTTTTTGTCAAAGGAAGAAGCCTTAGTAGGGAGGAAAATTAGTATTTTGGATTTACTGGAGTTGAGGGAGAGATGGTTTTGGTGCAACCAGTTTTCTGTAGTGGAAAAAGCTGTTTGTGTTTTAGAGAGAAGTTCAGAAAAGTTGGGGGCGGCACAGACTAAGGTAGAGTCACCAGCGTATTGGATGACTGTAGTGTCAGGTAGAGCAGTGTGAAGGTTGTTTATGAAAATGTTGAAAAGTATGGGACCGAGGATGGATCCTTGAGGAACGCCGGTAGGAGTAGGTAAGAAGGAGGAGGTAGAGTCCTTCCATCTGACAGCCTGAGATCTGTCAGAGAGGAGAACCAGGAAAGAGTATTAGTGGAGAGATTAAGGTTGGAGAAGTGGAAGAGAAGGTGTGTATGGGAGATGGTGTCAAAGGCTACAGATAGATCTAGCAGAACAGTGGATACAAGAAGTCCAGAATCTCTGGCTTGATTAACTGTTTCTAAGAAGGAAAGTAGGGCAGTTATGGTGCTGTGGCCGGGATGGAAACCATGTTGGGTGGTTGTAAGTAACTGATTCTGAGTTAAGTAGGGTAAACGTTGGTAGTGGACACATTTCTCTAGAATTTTAGATATTGGAGAGAGTAGGGCTATGGGGCGGAAATTAGAAATGGAGTCGTTTTTACCTCCTTTATGAAGCAGTAGAATATAGGCTGAATGCCAAAGTTTGGGTATGTATGACTCTTTTAAGGATCGGTTAATCAGGATGCTAATTGGGAGAGCAATTCCTTTGGCTGCGCATTTGAGGAAAGAGGGGGGAATGTTGTCGGGGGCATTGGAACATGGCTTTAGTTTGGATAAGAGCTTTTTTATAAATGTTGTGGACACTGGTTTGAGTTGGAACATAGGGTGACAGTTATTAGAAGAGTTTAGGAAGTTGGAAGGATTGTTGCCAGGGAATGTTTTGGTTAGCTTGGCTATAGAATCTGTAAAGAAAGTGTTGAAGAGAGAGCTCAGTTACTTGTCAGTTAAACTAGGGTCAAGATAGGGGTTATTTCTTGACCCAGGAAGGGGGAGAGAGTTAACAGATTTCCAGAATTGTTTTGGGTTGTTATTATCGGACTGAAGTTTATTGTAGTAGTTTTTTTTTGTCCCAGGTGATTAGTTTTTTTACTTGGTTGCAGAGTTGGGTATATTGGAGCAAGGCATAAGACAGTTTACTTTTCTGATAAAGCTTCCAGGATTTGTCTCTGAGATGCAAGATATGTTTAGTCTCTTTGGTCAGCCAAGGAGCAGAATTGACTTTGATTCATTTGTTTCTTAGGGGGGCTAGGGAGTTAAGAGTATTTAGGAAGATGGAGTTAAAATGTTCTACGGCGTTGTCGAGGGAGAAAGTGTAAAGGATTTGCCAGTTGATTTGTTTGAAAATGTTGGAGAAAATTATGCGGTTGAAGTTGCTGAGGTTACGAGTTTGAATGTAATGATCTTGGAATTGTGAGGGGTTAGCTGAGCAATGAATGAAGGCAGGGAGATGGTCACTAAAGGAGTCAGGGATAGTTCCCGATAGGGAGATTTTGTTTGGATGGGAGACTAAAATCCAATCTATGATGGATCCTAGGGGGTGGTTTTTGTTAGGTCTGGTTGTAGAATGGATTACTTGGGAGAAGTTGAAAAGGTTGATAGCTAGGGAGGGGGAAGGGGTGCTGATTTTGTTCCAATCAATGTTGACGTCGCTTAGAATAAATGTTTCATATTTTATTTCAGATGATGCCCAGTGGAGAATATTCTCCAGGGTAGAGATATTATCGCCTGGGGAGATGTATAAGGAAATGAAGCAGATATTTTTATGTTTATTGAGTTGTAGCAAACATGCGGTTATTTCAGTATTTTTGAACAGAGGGGTTGGGATTTGCAGGGGAATTATGGAGAGAAGGTTAGAGTAGATTAGGGCAGAGCCTCCACCTTTTTTGTTTAATCGGTCACTCCTGTGTATGTTGAAACCTGGAGGTAAGATTTCAGAATCAGAGACATGGGGTTTTAGCCAGGTTTCGGAGATGGCTAAGATGTCAGGTTGGTTGTGATTAATCCAAGCATGAACATGGCGAATTTTGTTGTTAAGGCTCTGGGCATTGATAGTGAAGACCTTAAGGCTGCTAAGAGAGGAAGGAGGAGAAGAAGGAGGATGAGGGAGAGGCTTATTTAAAGTGAGGGAGGAGGGGGAAGGAGGGAAGGAGTTGTTTGTACTGAGGCAGGGGCCAGGGTTAGGGTGAATGTCTCCAGATAAGGCTAGGAAATTACATGAGATAACTTTATGTCTTTTAAGTTTGGAGAGTAGGAAGATGTTTGGGGTTAGTGGAAATATAAGCGAGAAGCTTTTTGTAGAGGAGGAGAATATTTTGGGATGGAAGAGGTGTAGTAGGTTTATTGGGATAAGGGAGGGGAAAATGGAGTGGAAGTGAGTGAGTAGAAGAGGTTGTGGGTGAGTGAAAGTGATGGTATGAGTAGTAGGCAGGTATGGGTGAGTTTTTAAGCAGTATGAAGTAGCATGATGGAGAGGAATAAGAAAGATGAGAAGAGAGAAGGGGAATCTGAGGGAAAAGAGAATTTGGCAGGGCAAGTGTTGTAGGCTGTCGCTGTGTCTGCCATGTGTGGGAGTTTGTGTCGGTGTCTTTGTGTACCTTTGTGGGACTGGCTACCTTGCTGTGGTACAGATGCTTGCTATAGTGTAACATTGCTCCTAATTGCCATTCTGTATGTCTGTAACTTGATATGGTACAACTAGTGGCACTACAATTCTATCTGTAATGGTCTCTTTGTACTAGCTTGTTAAAAACATGTGGTACACAGTGACTATTAAAGGGGTTATGGGGGGCTTAACAGGAAAGGGGTGTAGGAGCAACATGGTGACACCTCACATGCTCTGGGTTAGGGCCCCCATCTTGAAACTTGCTAGGAGTCCACAAAATACTAGCATGAATCCCTCCATACTTCCTTGTTACAACTCTTTTGAAAGAAGGCCAGGACCACAGGGATGTTCGAAACAAAATTTAATACATACAATTCAATTCAGACCGGTTTCGGCATAGAGCCTTTGTTTTGTTACAACTCTGCCAGATGGCAGAGCGTAAGATGTTAGTATCATTAGTCCAACAGGAAGTACTGCAGTACTTCCTTTCCGGCACTGCCAGTTCCTTTCCACTTGTTGATCCATGTGTCTGGGAACTGCTTCCGACTGATATGAGATTGCTGCTGACAGTCTTTATTTCCTGTGTCTCTCAAATCATTATTTCAGTTGAAAGTAAAATACATCTGCAACAGCAAATCAGTTGAAGCAACAGTATTATGCATTCTGGTTCATGTTGTTTAAGCTGACCTAATACTGTTACATTGTTCCTGGCATTCAGTTACATTCTGTGCAATTACTATCAACAGTATATATGAGACTCTCTCTGTAGTTCAGTCTAGGTACGGCAGCACTGAAGTGGTTCAGCATACTTCTACAGTATCCACAGTCTTGACTAACTGCTTATGTAAGGCAAATCAGTGTTTACATATACAGAAAGTGCTGTTAATGAGTCTGTCAGAAGGCCAATGTAAGCACAGCCTCATGGCTGTCCTTGGAAATTTGGTCCATTTGACAATATATTGATGTTGGCTTTGATCAGTGTATGGACTGCAGCACCTCCATCTAGGTAGCTGAGGGAATTGGTGTCGTACTATCAGTGATGTGTCAGGTTTGTGCATCATCAGTATTTTACAGTACAACTCCATTAGCATGTTTTAGTAATTGCTGCAAGAAAGACACTGTCACATAATTCACATGTTTAGGGTAACACTGCCCACTGAACAATGCAACTACTTTAGCTGACCATGGCAATGGCTAGTATTTTTGCAGACTAGCACAGCCAATCTTGTTATTGTCATGTGTGCATCACAATGTTGACAGTCTGATGGGGTATTATGACCAGTATTACACACTGTGTAATATAGACCCCCATCTGCTTGGAGTTCAAGGCAAAGTTGCTATGCTGAATACTGGCTAAGTGGTTAACAACATCCAGGGCAACACTCAGTGCTACCTGACAACTGTTGTGCAGTTGTCAGCCTTTCACATCACCTAGAAAATTATGCAATGACCTAGGTAGCTATTCCCTTTTGCTGCCATAGAAATAGATTGTTTTAGTCTCAGGAAGATGTGTACATATAATGAGAACTCACTAATACTGGGAGTGCTATGAGAGAACAGGTGCCCAGCATTTTCTATTACATCATGCTTTCCACAGATCTGTAGTACTTGTAATCTAGGCATTAATGCTGAGGAGCACATGAGCCTCATCCTAATTGAGTTTCAGGACATTGTGTCACTGTAAGTGACTCGCACATATCATGGGAATTTACTGTGTGGGACAGGTGGGGTACAAATAGCACCAGTATGTGCATTATGAAGGCGATCCCGACAGTTTGTTTAGCAGTATATAGTGCAGATAATTAATGGTATCATACCTTAAAGTATCCAGACCAAACCTAACAATCTTACTCAACTTCTGCAAACCAACCAGTTCTTACTAAACTGTCACAGAACCAAATATATGTTCTTTGGTACCCCTGCCTGTCTAAAAACTGTCCCAGTTTCTATCCCCTTATATCCTTCAATAAGTCCATCACTGAATCCATAACACAGTTTAAATATTTAGATATCTAAGTAGAACTTTACTTTCTTCACTGTTAATGACCACACATATTTATTTTCTGAAATTTTAAAGTAACAAATCAATGCATGTCAATGTTTCTTCAGGTTCCTGACATCTGAAAACCTGGCCGACCTAGGCAAACCATGCTCCAACCTCGAATAGAATATTGTTGAACTCTGTTAGCTTATTCTTCAAAAAACAATCACTCCAAATCCTTTTTTATCCATATCTGTAGATTTATTTCCCTAACCCCAAGAATGTAGCTAACAGTTTACATTTTCAACTCACACTCCTCATACTGTTGCCCCTCACCCATCTCATTTAATAAAATGTGCAACTCACTCACTCCAAATGCTGCTTTCTGTATGCTGAGTAAATTATGCGGCAGTTTCAGCTGCTGCTGACAACCAAAATAAAAACATGCAGTTTATGAAATAAGCAACTTATATACAAACAAGCTGTGCTCAGATATATGTAGCAGGCACTAAAGTCTCAAGACATCTTCTAGCCTCTGTAAGTCATACTGATTCTGAAAACTGTTTCGACAAGATATACCCAGTCGAATACAATGAGTATATCTTGCTACACTATCGCTAGTCCCACAATGAAAACACCATTGCACCTTCTTGCCCAGAGCTCCCTGGCCACCTACTCGAGAAAGGTTTGAGGTTCTTTTCCTTCTGCTTACCTATAAATTCATTAACAATTTCACATACCTGCAACTTTCATCTAAACTAAACATATTTAGTATTACATATCAACACTTCTGTAGTTCAAACATGCTCACCATGTACAAAGACCAGACAAATCATTAAGTATCTCAGAGCATGCGTTTTCAATTGTAGGTCCTAAGTTCCTATGTTCTGGTACAATTTACCTCCTAACATCAGATACTCTTTTTTTCTACACCTGGCAGCTATTATTCAGACAAACATTGCCCAAATTCATTAATTCATTTGTGGGACTATCTGTGCAAAATTATGTAAATGTATTGCAACTTACTGCCTGTTCCTTCATGTGTAGCAATGCTTTGCAATCTTTACTATATATTGCTTGTTACTACCTACAGTGTACATTTATGTTGTATTTCAATTGTCTATATAGCTGTGAGCTGTAGCTAAAAGTGTTCCTCAAGGATTAGTCCACTATCCTGGTAAGCAAATGATAGATAAATAAAAAACAAATTAGTAAGTAGGTAAATATATGAGTAGGTAGTTACACAATTAAATAAATGCTGCTATACTTGGGGGAGACCAAACATGCAGCAGAGCACAGGCAGTGGGTTTTGTTTTTTTGTTTTGTTTTATTTTAGGTTAACAGACTAAATCTCAAAGCTCACTTTTTTGCCATAATCCTGTTAAACAAAATTAATACAAAAGTAATACAAGTAGCAGGGGTAAATGCAGCATGGAGATCACCAATTGACCTATAACGTGTATCTGTGATGCATAAGAAAAACAGGGCAACCTGTAAGACCCACACAGACACAGAGAGGACATGTAGTCTCCACAAAAAAGACACCCCAACCAAGAACCAAAGTGAAGAACCAAGTGACGTGTGGACTATGGAAAAAGTATGCAGGTAACTGTACACATTTTAAAGACACGCATATGCACACGCACGCACACGCACACACATGCACACACACGCACATGCACGCACACACATGCACACGCACACACACACACACACACACACACACACACACACACGCACACACACACACACGCACACACACACGCACATACACACACACGCATATGGGAGGAAAACAGTCTTCAGTTAGAGAGTGGAAACAATGAAATGAATGAACCTGTCTTCTAGAACACTGTTTCATGGAATATATTTTGTTTTTACAGATTAAGGCAACCATGACTCATGGAATATATTTTGTTTTTACAGATTAAGGCAACCATGAGTTACAAATCTCTGCACTATGTTATATGCAGTACAGAAACACTAGGCGGTGTGTGTGTGTGTGTGTGTGTGTGTGTGTGTGTGTGTGTGTGTGTGTGTGTGTGTGTGTGTGTGTGTATGTGTGTGCATTATGTGGTGGTGGGGCTATACCTTTAAAGACATATATAAATACATAAAGATTGATAGGAGAACTGCTGATAGAGAAAGGGTGAAGAAGGTCATGCAAATTGTACGTCTGGGAAAACTGAGAGGTGATAATTGAGGAAGAGGAGGGAAGCACACAATAACCTGTTAGGAACTGTAAATTGACCTAATTAACACATAAATGCAAGAAAACAAAGGTGAGAGCATAAAGTAGGAAGAAAGAAAATTGTATATGAGGAGAGTAGACATGGAAACTAATGCTCTGTGTGATGGGTGAAATGATTAACTGCAGTTAGTACAAAATTAATCTTATATTTAGACCAAATGGTTACTGGGAGCCAAAGTGAATAAATTAGGTTTCTGTGTATATTTATTTCCAATGGTCAGCATCCCAAAATCCCTGCTGTACAACACAGAGTTAATTGCTACAAATTCCACCCATTTATTTTTTATTCTTCACTTTTTGTATTCATTGCATTGGTTGAGAAAGATCCTAGGCCAAACATCTATGTGAGCAGTGCCTAGAATAAGTATTGTTTGGGGTGATGGTCTATGGCAGTGTGAACACACTCACTCACACACAGCATGCATGCCTATCTGCTGGTTATTTCTGTAAATGTATTCCTGACTCCTCTATAGGAATAGTTACTGAAGCACTCAGCCAAACATTTTCTAGTTTCTCCTTTGAATATACTGAAACAATTCCCAGATGCAACATAGAGCTGCTGTATAAAATGAATTGACAGTGCTGCACTAAATTGCATGCATTTTTTTTTCTGAAGAGGTATTTAAGTTTCACGTCACTTTTTTTCTCTCATTTTTGCTCTCACATTTTTGTATTGTTCCTGGCTGTGTTAATTATGTCCATCTACACTCCCTTGCAGGCTATTATGCTTCCCAACACCTATACAAAAAATTATCACATCTTTGTTATCTCAGAAATTCACATTATCAATTGCCTGTTCTTCTACTACCCATAACCAGTCTTTAATTACTAAGAATTTATACAATTCCTAGTCTTTTTTTTCAACCATCACCTCTAATGTCTAAAGATTGAAATGTCAGTTTTATCTTAATTTCTGAATTTCTGCTTACATTGTGTATTCATAACTTAAATGTGTTTTGTTTCTATAATTCACTGTGAAACAGACATGTTTTGGCTGTTAGGAAGGATTGTTGCAGGTATGCGCTGCCATCTAGTGGTTCAATTCAGACACTATCGTCTTATGTTACTTGGCTGTAATATAGATTTTGAAATGGCAAACATTTTTCAGAAAATGTATATTACCTATTAACAGTGTATCAAAATATGAAATTTATCATGTAATCCCAGATGAGAAAATGAAACTCTACCTCTTGCATTCATGCATCCATTTTTAAATCAGGCTTTCTGGTGAAGGTCAAAATGGTTAACAGACTGAACAGGGTAGACCATACTTTTCTGACCTAACAACAAACCCTAACGCATCTGATGGGATCCTCAGGTGGTCCCTGGCACGCTGATCAATGAAAATTTCTGCAGCATGTCCCTGATCCATCCCAAGATATCCTCCTAGTGCTCATGCCTTGTATATCTCCTAAAGGAGTCACCCAAGGGCAACAACATGGTGCCCAAATCACCTCAACTGACACCTCACATCTTGGAAGATCAATATCCCTAGTCTAAGATCCTCTAGAATTGTTGTGCTCCTCACATTATAATGAAAAATAAGCCCATCATACCCAAGGAACTTTATTTCTGCTGCATTTATTTGTGATCTTATCCTTTCAGTCGCTACCCAAAGCTTGTGACCATAGGTGAGGCGGATCTATATTAAATCAGCGAAAAACCCCCCACTTTAACGAATGGCATTTCATCAGAAATGCTGTTCATTTAATTCTGCTTTTGTGGGGGGCTGCCCCCCCACTAATTATATATAGCAGTCTCCGAGATCGCAATACAGTGAGGAAAGGGCAACTTTTCTGATCTTCACTGTACTGCAATCTCAGTACGAACAGTTCAACGAACGGCATGTTCGATGTAAGTGCACCGAAAATGCCATTCTCTTAACTGAATTTTCAATGATCTAATATAGACCCGATGAGGCTGGGGCATGAACTAGCCAATAAACTGAGTGTTTCTTTTTTTGTGGCTTCACTACCACAATCAGGTACAATGCAATAATACCTCTGCAGTCATCCACTTGTCAGTCTGATCCTCTCTACTGTCATTCACAAAGAAGACAACAATATGCTTAAGTTCCATCTTAGCACCTTTACACTCAGAAGCCAAGTTATTTATTGAATGCTAGATGTCATGGTCACTTGATAGTTGGACAACATAGTTTGCTATCAGTGAAGATGCAGTTCTCATGTACTCAGGCATGCTATAAAAACACCATCTGCACTTTGATATTCTGTCCATGAAAATTATTAACAAGGAAGACAAAACAAACTCTTGGAAAACTTGAAAGGTGCTACATAAACCTTGAGTTTAATCAACTTATTGATTATGAGTATGACACTGTGGGTGTATAAATCCTACCCATTGCAAATAAATAAAGAGTGATGGTATGGCCTTTAAAGCCATACCACCTGCATAAAAATAACGTGATAACCAGAGGTATGAGTTCTGAATCCACACTGTTGTAACCAATTAATTTACATGGGGTGATTGACCTTAAGAATATATGGTAAATCTGTACTGCTGCCTCAGGTAAAAGTCAACTCCTGCCGCATCCAAATAAGTTTTATTCCCTAGAGATGAAGATTATAGAGTTATAATCCCCGGCTCCCCAAAGTTTCATTCATTTTAGACTGAGCTCAGAGCCTTTCAGTACAATCTTATTAACAACAGTTGAAGCTTGTTCAAAAATATTTTGTAGAAACACACACAAAAAGCATTTCTAGAAAGGGGAGTAAGGGATAGCACTCCAATGCCAACACCTTCTTCTCCACTTCATGACAGTGCTACTGCCAGTCTGACTTTCTTGTCAAACAAAGGCTTAAAAACAGAGTGCAGAACTATGATCTCACAGTAAAGCTGCTTAATATACCAAACAGTCCATCCATCCATTGTGAGATAGCCCACTTTATCCTATACAGGGTTACATTGATGCTTGAGCCTATCCCACCTGACAATTGGCACAATACATTGAAATCAATCAACAGTCTTTGGCATAAAGTACTCTGATAACAACTATGCTCATGAGCATCCTTATATTCAGACATGATTATAATTATGCACAGTTCATAACTACCACAGAAATCGAATAACAATTCATTATGCATGTTCTGAACAGGCAAGCTGTTCCTCTCTATGTAAAAGGAAATACAGTTAGCATGTATCATTTTACTTTTGTGTAAAAACAGAATTTATTATACTAACAGCTGTCACTATGTTTATTTGAATTAAAAAAAACATTAATGCAAGGTTTCAGAAATATACATTTCTATACAGATAAAAGCTCTTATCTGTGTAGGGATGTGATGTCAGAAACTTAGGTTCATAGTTTCATAGCTATACACTAGGCTAACAACCACAAGGGCTTTTTCAAGCCTAGCCATGCATCCAAAGTTCTGGTACCCTTGATAACTGTAAGCAGGAGCTTGGGAGAAGACAAATTTACACATAGAGGCCTGGAAGATGAACAATTTACAGGCTACCTGTGCCCATTAGAGACGTAGGTGCCAAACCAGGGATGAATTTCCTGTTCCCCATCCAATTGTCAAAGTGACACTTGAATTGGGTTAGGGAGGAACTCTGCTTCACATAGATAAGGAGCCTATTCCAGAGAAGGGGTAGTCTATGGAATACATGCCTGTCTGTCCAACAGGTCCTAATTATATTACAGTCAATGTTTAAGTCTTTTAAATGTGTAATTCTGGTGCTGTTTGTTTTCCAGATATGCAGGTCTATCAGAGTGAGGTTTGACAATGCCTTGTATGTCAGGCATAGACCTCCCCTCAAAAGCCTGTAGGGGATGAAATATAGGGATAGGGTTTTGAGACAGTCTGCACAGGACACTTTACTTACGCCCTGTATTCTTTTTGTGAGGAACCTCTGTTGACCTTCTGCTTGTTGGATGTGCCTTGTTAGGTACATACCAAAGGGACACTGTACTCAATGATAGGTCTGATGAATGATGGATACAGGTGAACAATGACCTCCTTGGACCTAGATGCCATAACTTTCTTTATAAGTTGCACAATATGGAATGATTTCCTCACTACTGTAGACATGTGATGGTCAAAGGCTAGATTACTATCTATGTGTGTCCCCAAGTCCTTGACTAGTGGGTTGACTCTTTGGTGTGTTGTCAATATCATAGTTACCAGGGGTGGATGGCTTCCCAAAGGATATTATTATTATTATGCATTTCTTGGTATTTAGTTTTAGTCCATGGCTCTGATAAAAGTTATTTGTCTATGTCAGACTTTCCTGGAGAATGTTAGTGTCAGTGGGAGATTCTGTGACTACTCCTAATTTGCAATCATTTGCAACTTTAGCCATCCAGAGGTCCTTGACATTGGCCTTAACTTCAGAGAAGTAAATGCCAAAAAGGATCTTTCTCAGGACTGTCCTCTTTGTACAGGTGGATTCCCCAATTCTAACTTCCTGGTTCCTGTCTGTGAGGATGCTGGTTATTCACTGAGTGATATAAGGGTTTATACCTAACCTCTCAAGTTTGTTAACCATGCACAAGTGGGATTGTGTCACATGCCTTGGCCAGGTCAAGTTAGGCAGTGTGAACCATTTTGCCCTCATCCATTGCTTTGATGACCTTCTCAAAGAAGTCCACCAGTCTGAGTAATCATGACCTGCCCCTGATGAAACTAAATTGGGTTGGATTCAGAGTTTTGAGGTTTCCTATGTCATTACTGATCATTTCCATGGTAATTCTATCCATGGCTTTGCATATGAGACTAGTGAGACTTATGGGTCTGTAGTTTTCAGCATCTGTAGATGGCCTATCTTTGTGCAGAGGGATGACTGTTGCTGTTCTCTATTCATGAGGCATGAAGCCTGTTTGGAGGCTTCAGTTAAATAGCAATTCCAGACGGCCTGATCGGTCATGTTTCATGCTATTTAGAGGGCATCCTAGGATATTGTTTGAGCCCATTGAAGCAGTGTTCTTGGCCTTAGAAAGAACATCGAGGACCTGTTCCTACTGATAGTAGGGGGGAGTTATATTTGATGGTATTTCTTGAGATGAGGTTGAGGGGGGAGAGAGAGGTAAAGTTTGAGCTGAATTTGTCTGCCAGTAAGTTTGCTACATCTTCTGGCTCAGTATAGGTGGTTCCATTAACAATGAGCTCTGCACACAATTGTGTATTGCCTTTGAGGGTGCAGACATATCTAAAGAATGCCTTGTTGTTACCCTTGTACTAGGAGGTGAAATATACCTCAGATTTGGCTTTGGTAGACATTATTTCTGCTTTGAGTTGTTTGTTTAGTTTTGATGATGGTGCGTTTATCCTGCTGGTTGCTAAATCTCTTAATTTTTGCCATGATTTCCATTCCTCCTGTTATACAGTCTATTGATGCTGTGATTTCACCAGGCTGGGTTGCTTTTTGAGTCAGTTCTGTATGTCTTTCTGGTGGTTTAAAGTTTATTTAAGCGTTCTTTTAAAAATCCACTTTTCGTCGAGTTACTCTAGCTCAACTTCCTCAGATAAAAGACTCCAAGTTAAACAACAAGAGCAGACACCTCTAATCCCCTTTATTGTATTTGTACATACACACTGGATGCCAGTAATGTTGTAAACATTATTAATAAGAACTGGTCTATACTGACTGGTGATAACCAGTTGAGAAAGTTAATTCCAACTAGACCTAAAGTAGTCTATAGAAGAGGTAGTAACTTGAAGGCGATCCTTGAGAGGGAACACACGAAGATACACCCTCGAGCAGGGATGTACAAATGTAATATGTGTAGGTGGTGTAAGGTAGAAAATGCTTTAGCTAGACATGTAAAGGAACATGAAGGCCACAGTTTTAAATTTAGAGTGATTCATCAACTACACAGTGATGACAGGGGTGGTCCTGAATCATTGAGACTGGAAAAAAGTGAGCTATTATGGCAGTTGCGCTTAAACGCATACCAATTTCCAGGCATTAATGAATGTAATTCTATTATGTGTATCCTCCGTCTTAGGAATTTACTTACGTAATCTGGGGTTTACTTTATTTCTAACTTTATGCTTACTGTATTAAATTTTAGTTAGTAGGGTACAAGCATTGTTGTTGCTTTTAAGAAATGGTTCCTGTAGAGTATCGTGAGGGAACATTTTTTACACATTTTTTACACAACTTTTATAAGTTAACACTTTAAGCCTTGTAAGTAAGAAGCTATATTGGATCAGTGTGTTTACATAATTCACAAGTTTTCAGTGTAAGGCTCTTACGGGTGTTTAGCGTAGTCTTACACGAAAATGGTAGTGATATATGATTTGTGTAAATGGGAGGTTTCAATGGAGTATAGCTATATTGTTACACTCTTAGATTATGGTCAGTCGTTTGGTGTACTAATTTATTAATATTAATTTTATTAATTTTATTAATGTATTCATTTATTCATGTATCTATTGGTTTGTCTTGCATCTACATGACCGATTGTTGAGTCACGTGGAAGAAGGGTACGAGATTTAAATGTTAGCTCATTGATGTAACTGTTGTTTAACTTGGAGTCTTTTATCTGAGGAAGTTGAGCTAGAGTAGCTTGACGAAAAGTGGATTTTTAAAAGAACGCTTAAATAAACTTTAAACTATCAGTAACGTGCTTTTATTGTATCCGGAGTGCTTGGCAGCGAGTTCGGGTGGATTTTACTTCTTCGTGTAGTTGTTTATGGCATTTTTCTTCAGTTTGTCACTTGTCTTTCTGGTGGTACAGCTACCATTATGCAGCTATTAACATGCTTGTATAGGGTTTCTGTGAACAGTGCCACGTAGGCAGCAGCATTCTCAGGGTTAATGGGGGCTTGAAATTTTGCTAAATTATCACTTAATAGCTGGAAGTTAGCCTTGGAGTAGTTCCCAATCACTCCGGGGTTAGCTGGGGTTCCAAGTTTTATTTTTATTTCAAAGGAGACCATATTGTAGTCAGACCTTACCAGAGAAAATATTACAATGTGGGGGAGGGGTATGCAGCACTCTCTCATATTAGTGAGGATCAGATCCAGTATATTTGTACCCCTGGTCAGCATATTGACAATCTGTTCCATGGAATTTGTGTTTCCAAAATACAGGAATCTCTGTTCCTGCACATTTGGTATCATGTATGATTCTCAGTTAATAGTAGAATAATTAAAGTCACCTATGAATATAGTATTGGGTTGAATGGTGAGTGTTTCCAACAAGTTTAAATGCATATTATGGGTTTCCTGGGTCATAGAGGGAGACCTATAGCTTGCTAGGAAGTGGAAATGGATTTTGTGTATGGTGATTAAAGAGTTCAGACCTGTGTAATAGTTTGAAAGCAGTCCAGATGTCACTTTTTTTACAGGAAGCTTCTGTTCTGGAAACATTATTCAGAGTTGGTGTCCTTGTTCCTTGGATTAGCGGAAGAGAAAATAGCTTTTAGAAGTCAGTGTCTACTACATTCTTGAAAGGAACTTGCCAAAAAGAAATCAATTTCTTGAATATTCCAAAGAACTTTTTCCTTAGTCTATAGATCCACTGTATAACACAATTTATTTGATTATCTGGACCATCCTTATTCATTCCATTCTGTGCTGATGGATCTTTGTTTTAATTAGAAAACAGTTGCAATCAGTGCTGCTGAGTTCTACAGTTTTCTCAATGTAGCAACAGCGATCTTTGTACAAAACTATGTCATGTTGCAGTAGTGTGCTTTTTTGCTTTTACCTAGATATGTCTTTGAAAAGGAGAAAATGCCCGTACATGCCTTTTGAGTTAATTAGCCTTAGCTGCTGTAAGAAAAGTCACATATCTCTATCACTTATAGTTTAGCACTACTTACTACTGTGAGAGTCTAAATTATGTTTTACATTAAATATCCTGTCTTTCTTGGGCTGGTTCCTTTACAATTGCACATAGAAAATGTACACAAAATTGTTTATCTTATTTTTTAAGTAGATTGTGTATGAAAACAAAGAACAAATAAATTGTCGATGCAAAATAATCAATATGATTACTTTGGGGGGGGCAGAGTGTTTATGTATACAAAAG
Source organism: Protopterus annectens (assembly GCF_019279795.1). Lineage (NCBI taxonomy): Eukaryota > Metazoa > Chordata > Ceratodontiformes > Protopteridae > Protopterus > Protopterus annectens. Next base: position 776,194,189 of record NC_056741.1, on the reverse strand, counting down.
CAACAGATGGTAGTAAATTGCTATGGTCATAATTTCATTTTCCTCACAGCCGAACGGCACAGTTGCACATATAAGCTGGATGTCTTTTTGGGGTTGAGATGAGGAGCAATGATTTACATGAAATCACAGAGCTATTATATAAACAATGCTAACTAAATTATATACCTTGTTGGGGCAATAAATGCCTGGCATCAGCAAGATGAAATACATTACTGTCATCATTATGTGTTTCAATTTCTTCTTAATAAGCTATTAGAAGCATGCATAATATGGGTATCATTTTTGGGAGGGGTGTATGAAAGAAAGGACAGTTATAGGCCATCTTTGGAAAAAAAATATTAATCTGATTTGTTGAAGGGCAATATTTGCCAAAGAAGAATGTGGGCATTACATTTCTTTATGTGAAGACTTTACTGTCAAAGGTGTTTTTTTACATTTCACTGAGACAGTATATGTGTGTGTTTTGGACTCAAGTATCTTATTAGATGTGCTTGATTTTTTATTGTAAGCTGCCTTAGGGGAACTGACATATGCCAACATCTATACAGCTAAGAAACCTACTTTTCAGAGACTTTGTTTTCACAGTGATATACCTATATAGGGACTACATTTATTAATTTATTTATTGCTTTTGTTGACCAGGGTAGTCTGACTAGATTGTGGTAGCCCCTTTTCAGTGGATGCCCAGGGAGAAAATCTCCAGATAAAAAATAGAAAGTTGTATACAACTAAGAAAAAAGTAAGCATAAAGTTACAGTGCAGATATACAGTAACTAATAGTTATACTACAGAACGTTTCAAAGCAATAAAATATAGAGTTATTACATATTAATATATAACAAATCAGTATACAGATGTAGGTTTTTAAAATGTAATTTACAAGTTTAGATTTATGGTCAGAAAAAATATAAGAGAGGAGGTGTGGGTGATATGAGCAGAAAGCAGAGAGGAGGTGAGGAATAAGTGAATAGTATTTATATCTGTTAGATGGTACAGAGATAAAGAAGGTTGTAGTGAAGTTGAGGTAAATATTGAATGTAGTGAGTATGAGTTGTAATTTTGCTGGAGGGAATAAATTGTCAGTTAGTGAGTTGAGATAGCAAAAGTGGACGTAAGGGCTGAGGTAGGCTACTGTGGGGTGGTGCAAGCACAGACCCAAGTGTTCTTAAAGTGCTGTTTTATTATGTTTTTTGGATTTGAAAAGGTTTGTTTGTTTTCTGATGTTGGTAGGGATAGAATTCCAGATTTTGAAGACAAAATTTGAGTTCAAGGACAGACCAGCAGAGTTGTAGGTTTTAATTATAGTTAGTAGAGACTTGTCCATGTAGCATAGTGATTGTGCAGGAGTGTAAGGTTCCATTAAGGCTTGCAGTGTAGAACTGTTTTGTGGTTTGTAGATTATATTATGAAAAGTTGCTAGCCAGGTGATGGGGGGGTGGGGTAGCCAGCCTAACTGCTTTAAGGCTACACAGTGGTGGGATTTTGCAGATTGTTTAGTGAAAATTTTAGTTATCTTGTTACAGCATTGTTCAGTTTTTGTTAATAGAGATTGATAAATACAGTAGTGAAGGTGGGAGCTATACAGAGGCTATTTTTTTGGCAGTGAAAATTAAAAAGCAATTGTTATGATATAGAAGACCAATTTATCTGTGCATTTTATTGATTGCGTGTTGTATTTGAATATCTTACTTTAGATGTTAATCTATATTATGAGACCAAATAGCTTTTTTGTGTGACAAAAGTTTGGTAAGAATGTTGCTTGATGAGGTGATGTAAACGTTATGTTTTATGGACAGTAGTATACATATTTTGGTGTACAGAGTAATAACTTGGTTTTCTTAGCATTCATCAGGAGTTGAGGATTGTTGAGCCAGGTTTCTCTAGAAGCAAAAGCTTTTGTTGTCTTTTCTTGTAGTTCTGGGAGAGACTCAACTGTGGTTATTGATGTATTACCATCAGCATACTGAATGACAGCTGTGTCATTAGTAGCCATGTATACGTGATTAATAAAAATGTTAAAGAGTATAGAGCTCAAGACTTGAACCCTGTGGCACTCTGACTGAGATGAGTAAGAATGGTGACTGTTCATTCTGCCATTTTACTACATGTAGCCTGTTAGAAAGGTAGCTATGGAAACAGAACAGGAAGGAGGTGTCACCGACTAGAGAAGATAGTCTATGGAGAAGACTCTGAAGGAAAACAATTCAAATGCCTTAGATAATTCAAGGAAAAGAGAAGGAAAAAAGATTCCAGACTCCCTGGGTAGGAAGATATAAAGTATGGAAAGAGGTGAATGGGGAATTCTATAGAAAAAGTGATTTGTTTGGGAGTAGAAGTTCTTAGTGTAAGCATTATGTATGCTTAGAATGGGAGATATTTGTTTTGTGTAGGGAGGAGTAGCATATGGTGAGGTGAGAAAGAGGCAAGAATGACATGCAGAGGTAGATGCCACTGAGCTGCATGGTGTTTTGTAGCAGTAAGTACAAAGAATATGGAGATCAGAGAATTGAGGTAGATTTTGTGGAGGTCAAAAGTTAGAGTTAGATTATGATTGGAAACATAGAAGTTAGGGTATAGAGAAGTTGTTCACAAGACCATGTGAAACTAATCCTTAGAATACCAAACCAAAATGAAGGTCAAACAGAAGGACACCAAAGGCCAGGAACCAAATAATAAATCCTTTATTTTACAGATTAAGCACTTTTGTCAGCTTATAGCAAAAGACCATCAGATTCTGATAATAGCTTATAGCAAAAATACTTCATCAGATTCTGATCAAGTCTTTTTGCTATAAGCTGATGAAAGCGCTTAATCTGTAAAATAAAGGATTTATTATTTGGTTCCTGGCCTTTGGTGTCCTTCTGTTCGACTTTTGGACCTTCGTTTTGGTTTGGTGTTTATGAACTGGTGCTTGGTTATACTGTCTGAGTCACAACCTAATCCTTAGAATATATGTGGTCCTCATTAGACCAGAAGCTGAAAATCCTTTTTTGTTTCACTAGCCAACACTGCCTTCATTGTGTATAGAATGAAGTTTACATTCTGTGTACTTACAAAGGCAGGCTGTACCGTGGTAATTAGGATGAAGATGCAGTAAAGTCCTTGGTGATATAATGGGATTTTTGAGTGTATTTTGTACACAAGTATCTTATCAGAATTCCCCAAAGACTGACTGAGTTATAACATTTCATATATAAGCACCAAAGACTTTGGCACATATCCCTTCACTACCACATTTTGATATTTTGCTTTATACACAGTTTTAATTGTGGGAGCTGTGCTGAATGTCTACTCATCCGATTGAGTAAAGTAATGGCTTAGAATACTTTTTACTGAGTTGTCATAACATCAGGAGTACAAATTCCATATGTTTTATCAGGAACAATATATATTTTTTTAATTTGCAACATGTAATAATTAACGTGTTAAATGTTTGAGTAGCTGAGAAGTGGGGTCAAATTCAGTGTATGGCTGCATGGAATCTCTCATGTGTAGTATAAGAATCTTATGTGTTTTTTTTGTTCCTGGCCATTCTGTTGGTATCCAGTTGTTAGTATCTGAAAACGTTATGATGAAATCTCAAAAGGGGACTGAAATATGGTGATTTACTAATAGGAACCATATCAGGGTGTTTAGAGGTATTTACTACTTCAGTATAACAATTTTTATTATACCCAGTTTTAAACTGGAGTGTAGTGTCAGACTCTGAGTATACAGATGCCTATACCAGTGGAATAGATTGATAAAGCCTTGACTGTGGTCTAGGTGACCTGAGTTTGAATAGTATCCTGGACTCTTGATGTTACAGGGAGGATGATTGTGCTCCTCTTACAGGGAGGATACCATGTTCTCAGAACACATACTCTCAAGTTGATTTTCCTGACAGAGACTGGGAAAACCAGCCACACGGCACCACTAGTAGGTGGGCAGGCAATCCTGCTGATTTCTGACCCTTATTTAAATAGGATGAAGGTCAGTGCTGATGACCATTGCATGCCACACCCATGGTGGGCTGTTGCTGGGTTGGTGCACAGGAATAAGAGATAATAATAATCAAAAACCTGAGCCATCCCAATGGTTTCCTAAATGATGGCCCATCCAGGCTGACCCTCACCCACCCCAGTGATGGGAGAAAAAATAAACTGATTGGTGAGGTGTTTGTTGATGATTTGCAGTCATTGCGGGTGAAGTAGAACAAACTGTTCTTTTCAGTATGCAGAACACAATAACCCCTTGGAATATTTATTGACTGAGTTGTCATTAACTCAGAAGTAAACACCCCTATACATTTTACCAGAAACATTTTGGTTGGAATGTACTGTTGCTACAATGCCATGCTTTTAAGCAGATAAAGCTGTGGGGTTAAATTCAGAGGTGTGCTGCATTGTAACACTGGATGTTCTGACATTAGAATCATCAGTGTTGCTATGTTTTGCAGTTGAATACATTGTTGTTGTTGTTATTACCTGAAATTTTCATTATGAAACCTCAAAGGTTCTGTTGACTTTACTTCATATGTCTTTACTGCCATAGCTTGATAACTTGTTTTTTATTGTGGGTTGTGCTGAAATTCTGCACAGTATGTTGGGTGCAATAATGGTTTACAATACGTCTTTGATAAATTGCTGTTATATCAGAAGGAAAAGTCTTATTTTTTTGTTTGAATACAGAATCTTTTTGTCATTGAACTGACTCCATCCAGTTTAGATTAATGTGCAGGAAATTACATTACAAGAAGATAATATTATATATATCTTTTAATTTTGTTGCTGAGGGTTATAATATATTAGTTTTTTTGTAATACTTTGTACAATTACAGATAAATGTTTTTTTTTTATTGCTAGGTGCCACCAGTAGTCTTATATAGCCAAAATTCATAAATGTGTTCTAGCACCTGCCGAAGCCTTTTGGGGTCTGAACATCATTATAAAAACAACATTTAAGTGTCATGGTTATAACATCAGCATACAGTTAAGCAGTCAGCCTTGCCTAATTAGCTTCCTGTTTTACCTTTCTAGGTGTGAAAGCAGCCTCTAATTTTCATGACATCATAAAACACACTTTGGGTAATCTTGTAAAGTTACCCACTGACATCTTTAAAATGCATACTATGTGTGAAGCATTTATTAGTGTCAATTGTGCATAACTGCAAATAGTACACTGTACTGAAAGTATAGAGAGCTGCATGAGAATTATGGACCATGCTAAGTATAATGGTTTTATATTGTTTATCATATCCATTACTCAGTTAATGTTTTTATATATTTTGTTCACCAGCTTATCATATTGGTCCAAGCCCATTTTCAGTGGAGGTCTGGCAGTATACTGCTCCAAGCCTTTATAAAAGCTTAAGTATAAATGTTAACAAACAAAACAAAAATGCTCAGCATAGTACTAATTTAGAGGTAAATGAAACATTAACAGCATTATAACACAATATAGTTTGTATATGAAAGTCTTCTAATTTTATGTGGTGACATACAGTTGAACGTAGTAAACGACATCCTTTAGTAGTTCTCCCTTCCAATAGTAAGTCCTTTTCTTCAGAGGCAGATAAAAAGATGTTTTGACATATGTTTTGTTGCACAAAATCCTTTACCCTCTGCAAACATTTGCATTCTTCTGTCTTTTACTTCCTTATGGTTGTCATATGACTTGTAGTGCTGTATTTGGACATGCATCTGTTAGGATAATAAGTACCGCCACTCCCCCTCTAAGACTATACAGAGTATGCAGTGTAGTGTGGTTCTGATAAAGCCCAGCCCAACATATTACCTTGACAGGGCCATAAAGTACTACTTAAACATAAAGCCCATTCCACGTAGGCATCACTACTGACAGTCCTTTTCCTTTAGCTTGCAAGATCTTTTCCAGCAACCAGTCATACCATGATGCACTTTACTTGCCCATATTACCCTTCCAAACCCTCACTTGCCACTTACAAATATCTTTGCTGGTATAACCAGGCAGGCTGATCTTGTATTACTTAATGCAATTGTATATGTGTGTGTGTGTGTGTGTGTGTGTGTGTGTGTGTGTGTGTGTGTGTGTGTGTGTGTGTGTGTGTGTGTGTGTATAAAAACTACAAGAAAAACCTAGCCAGGCTAGAGTTTTTACTGTGTGATACCTTAAACCTCCTGTAATAGTGGCCCATGGGATATATGCAAATGACCCCTTAAGAGCACCAAGTGTTTCAGCTATATGGCTTCTGAATGTCCATGACTTTTTCCTTTTTAAGTCTTTATGGACAGATTCAGGCAAACAAAACCAGTCTAGCTTGGCTAAGTTATTCTTGTAGTTTTTATTAATTGGTTTGTCTGTGTGACCCTTTTATTTCATGGTGTGGCTGTTAATTGGGATATTTTGAAGACACTTTAATGGTTATGGACATCAAAACCAAAAACATCCAAAGGCAGCCACGCAGTGAAGAAATATCTGCTTATTTAGCGTTTTTGACCAAAGTCTTCATCAGTATAAAAAAACATCCTTTCCATCTACACTTAAATACCCATTTCAATTAACAATATCCAATGAAAACCTTTATAAGAATTTCAGGGAACATCTCAAAATGTGCACGATACCCTGCACAGATAATTTATTTATTTATTTATTTATTTTATTTATTGCAGTTGGTTTACCAGGATAGTCCATTGGGCCATAAAGAACCCGTTTTCAATGGAGTCCTGGGGAGAAAAGCTCCAAAAAAGCAAAAAAATACATGTAACAGAACAATATAGGTACAGCAGGTAGTAATGAAAGTTATACAAAATAAGGAAGCAAAAATTTAAAAACAAATTATGTGCAAATATAACAATTAATACAGATTGAGAAGAATATACAACAATAGTACAACAAATATAGCAATGAATACAGCTTTGAGAGGAATCATACTAACTAAGGAAAAGTACAATGTGATGCTAAAGGACATTGCATAGTGGGGGAAGTAGACTTAAGGGCCTGTCTAGTAGATTTTATGCAATTCTAAAGGTATAGTAGGGAAGTTAGCAGGAAGGAGAAGGGGAGGTGAGAGGACAGAGTTAGTTATGTAGGGTGGGAGCAAGAGCATTCCCACTGTGATGCTAGATGTGAATGAAGAGATTTTTTGAAAGTAGAGTGGTTGGAGGTGGTGCGGATGGAAGGTGGTAGGGAGTTCCAATGGCGAGCTAGGCTGAAGGATAGAAGGTTTCTGCCTGGGGATGAGTAGGTTAATGCACTTCTAGTAGGTTTTGATTGTTTGACCTTAATACTCTGTTGGGTAGGTGCATTTTAAAGGCAGATGAAAGGGATGGACAGAGGGAGGGGTTGAGAATAAGCTTGTGGGCTAGAGTTAGTTGAATGTAAGTTAGTTGATTGGGAAGTTCTAGCCATTGTAGTTTCTGGAGGGAGGAACAATGATGGGTGGAGGACCGATGGCTGGTGGCAAATTTTGCGATTTTGTTGTAGCAACAGGAGAGCTGTTTTTTAAAGAGGACTGAAGATTAGTTAGGAGTGGGGCACCATAGAGAAGGGAGGGGATAAGGAAGGAAGTGGAGAGAGTAATTTTAGTGGCAGGTGTGAGGTAGGGATTCTGTCTGTAAAGCATGCCTAGTTTCTGATGGGTTTTTTTGATATTTAGTTGTAGGTGAGAGTTAAATTTAAGTTGGTTATCAATTTGGACCCCAAGTAACTTAGTCTCTGACACTATTTCTAGAGGTGAGTTATTTTGACTAGTGATTGAGAATGTGTTCATATCAAAAGGAGTAAGTTTAGAAGGAGTAAATATCATTAGTTTGGTCTTGGAAGCATCGAGAGCTAGATGGTTACTTAACATCCATTGCTCTGTGGTAGAGAAGGCATCTTGAGTTAGTTTTTGAAGTATAGCAATAGAAGTGGCAGAACAGATGATAGTTGAATCATCTGCATATTGGATGATGTTTGAGAATGGGATAGATTTGTGGAAATTGTTTATAAATATATTAAAGAGAAGGGGACCCAGTATGGAGCCTTGTGGAACTCCTGTAGGGGTACTAAGGAATGGGGAGGTGGCTTTCTTCCATTTTACTGCTTGATTTCTGTTGGATAAGTAGCTAGAGAACCAACTCAAGGAGGAGGGAGATAGATTAAGTTCAGAGAGTTTAGCTAAAAGCAGGCTGTGTGATATAGTATCAAAGGCTTTGGAGAGGTCAAGTAGCAGGGTAGAGACAAATTGGCCAGAATCACGAGCTTTATTTACAAGTTCAAGGAAGGAGAGGAGGGCTGTCATGGTGCTATGATTTGGTCTGAATCCGTGTTGTGTGGGAGTTATGAAGTGATTATCTAGGAGATATGGAAGGAGTTGAAGTTGGACACATTTTTCTAGGATTTTAGAGATAGGGGACAGGATAGCTATGGGGCGGAAATTTGTTACATTGTTATTGTTACCACCTTTGTGTAGAGGTAAGATAAAGGCCTGTTTCCAGATTTGAGGTACTGTAGATTCTTGAATGGAACGGTTTATTAAGATGCTAATGGGGTAGGCAAGTGTTTCTGCAGCTATACTAAGAAAGTAAGAAGGGATATTATCAGGAGCATTGGTACATGGCTTCAATTTCAGAAGGAGTTTTTTTATAGTAGATGTAGGTATGGGTTTTAATGAGAATAAGGGAGAGTCAGGAGAGGGGAATTAGGGGTGATGGAGATGAGGGAGAAGTTTGTGTAGAAGAGGAGGTAGAGGATTTGGTAGATGGGGAATGGGGAGTAGTGGTGGTTAAAGATAGAGTGTGAGTAGGGGTGGGTGAGGGAGTATTGTGGAGTGTGGTGGTGTTGGAGAATGAAGAGGTCAATTTGGAAATAGAGTCAATAAAAAAGGAGTTAAATTGTGTGGCCAAGACTAATTCTGGAGCATTTGAGTTTGGGGTGGGAGAATCTGGTTTACTAGGGTGAAGGAGACTAGAGATGCCTTTCCAGAATTTCTGAGGGTTGTTTTTATTATGGTTTTGGAGAGTAGAGAAGTAGTTTTGTCGATCAGAAGTGATGAGATTTTTTTACTTTTTCGAAGCATTTTATATTCATTGTGGAGCAGTGGTGTCATATTTTTCTGGTAGTGTGCCCAGACTTTATCTCTATGTCTCATGGTAGCAAGAGTATTTTTGGAAAGCCAGGGGGCTGATTTTGTTTTTATTCTCTTTGTCCTTAAGGGGGCCTGGGAGTCTAATATTTTTAAGAATATCGAGTTAAAGTGGGAAACTGCACTGTCTAGTGGTAGTGTTTTTAGACAATTCCAATTAATTGCTTGTAAGGAGTTCGAGAAGGTTGTTGGGTTGAATTTTTTTTGGTCACGAATAGTAATATAGTTATGGGTTCGTTGTAAGATAGAGGGAAGTCGGTGGGTAAAGATGGGTATGTGGTCACTAAGGGGATCGGGAAGAGTGCCACTTTTGGAGAAATAGTGAGGATGGGAAACAAGAATCCAATCCAGGATACTTCCACTGGAGAGATTTTTTGCAGGGCGAGTTATGGAACTGATTAGCTGTGAGAAATTATAGAGGTTGATGTTAATGGAGTTTGTTGGAGACTGAATGCAGGCCCAGTTAATGTTCACGTCTCCTAGGATTATGGTTTCGTTACTAATGTTACTAGAGAGCCATGAAAGGATGAGTTCAAGTGTGGGAATATTATCCCCTGGGGGGATATAGAGGGAAGCAAGACATATGTGTTTGTGATTATTGATTTGTAGTAGAGTAAGAAGAAGTCTGGCATTGTTAAAGTGTGGTATAGGTTTATTGTAGGGAGTAACTATTAGGGAGGATGAGTATAGGAGAGCTACTCCTCCACCTTTTTTGTGAGGCCTGTCTTTTCTTATGATGGAGTAGTTTGGAGGAATTATTTCAGAGTCCTTTATACATAGTTTTAACCAGGTTTCAGAAATAGATAGGATGTCAGGTTTATTGTGTATGAGCCAAGCATGAAGGTTTGGGACTTTGTTTACTATGCTTTGGAAGTTTAAAGAAGTAAGTAACAAGGATTTATTTGTGGTGGCTATGGTGGTAGGGCCTGGGTTAGGATGTATATCACCAGATATGAGAGCGATAATTGGATGAAGGAAGAAGTGGTTTAGATGAGAAGACAGTAAGGTAATAAGATCAGGTTTTATTGTAAGTTGGAGAAATTTGTTAGTGGTTATGGGAATGGAGATTGTTTGGGAAGTGATAAGTTTGTATCGGAAAAGAAAGAGATTATTTGTGGGGTATAAATAGGGGGAGATAGGAGAGTATGAGTGTGAGAGAGGTGAGTTCTGATGATTGGTTACATGGAAGGATTGAGAATGGAAGGAAATAGTGGGCTGGGAGAGATAGTGCAGATAGGATAAGATGAGGAGGAGTAGTAGTAAAAGGGAGATGAAGGATTGTTTTGAGAGCATGTTGTGAAGAGTTACTAGGAGGTGAAAATATAGTAGGGTATATGGTATAAAGGAGATAAATTATGTAAGAGGAACTGGTAGTTACTACTATGTAGTATTAAGAGTGTGGAGAGTTGTATTAGATGTGGAGGAGGTGTGGTTTGGGAGTGGAAATGGAATAGAGTTGGTTAGGTAGGATGTTGATGGGGAGTTGGGTGGAGGTTGGTTTTGGTGGGAAAGAAAAGAGGGTGTGTACAAAAAGTGAGATGCTGATTAGAGTAGAATGGCAGTGGGTGTGGTTGGAGGAAGGATAAAGGTAGGGGTGCTGGGGCGGGTGGGAATTGGGGGCAGGGTAGGGGAGCAGAGTGAGCCCGTAGGGCGAACGGAGTGGGTAGAGCCCAGGAGGGCAGGAGAGGAGCGAGAAACTATCAGTGGAGCAGCGTTTGTAAAGGGTAAGTGGTAGAGGAGTAAGAGGAGAGGGCCTAGATATGGTAGGAAGAGTGGGCTGAAGGTATTAGGGGAAAAGAGAGAGGGACAGAAATGTTGGTGCTATTGGAACAGAAGAAGAGAGCTTTGAGTTACAGTTTAAATTAGTGGAGAGGGGAATGCTCTCTAGTGGGAATACTAGGGCTAAGAAGTCTAGGAGGAGAAGGATGCAAGAGTAACTGGGGAGCTGAAGGGGTATGAAGAGCAGGGGGATAGAGTTGAGGGGGTTAGGCTGCTGGCATTCCTGACAGGAAGAATTTTACAACAGTTAGCAGAGAAAAGAGTATAGTAATATATGACTTAGCAGCAGATGCACATACTTCCTTGGGTTCTTTTGGAAGATTCTTGAATACCCTTTTCCACAGAAGGGAGTTGTAACAGTGGAGAGTAAATAATACTTTATCAAAAGGGTGTACAGCTTTAGTTGGGTCCGGTTATCCACCCAGGCAAGAACACAGGGGGAAGATTCAGGGCAAGAAAGCTGGAGGACAGGGAAAAAAAGAATGAGAAAAAAATAAATAAACAGTAGTTCATTAGTAGCTAATAAAAAGAAAAACTAAACACTTTAACCTATAGTAATGCTTAAAATAGGCAGGTATCACGTTAGTGAGACTAATAAAAATCAACAATTTTACAGTGACGGCAATGGATAAAGGCAGAGTACATTTAAACAGCTAAGGCATTCAGATCACGCAGAATAACAAAAGCAATTATTGTATAGGCAAATACAATAAAAACAAACAGTACCAAAAACTAATAACACGAAGTCTAACTGGAACTAGAAAATAGGCAGGACAGGTCGGAATTTCTAAGTTCCTCACAACTGCGTTTCAAAAGAAAAAAACGTGGAAGGTGGCGCTTGCTTGTAAAAGCTGTCGCCAATAAATAAAAGATAGCACTTTCTAAAACTAAGTAAAATTAATGCATTTGCTAGATTCAAAAGCATGTAAGAGTTAAACCCCACAGAGTCTATATGATACCATATGTGGTACCTCGTATATAGTAGATGGTAACTATAACTTTAAGTATTAGCAATGTTAATGGATAGCACTCTCTAAAAAAGATAATAAGTTGTTGCTGCCAAAATAGGTAATTAAACCGATTCTTTACAGGATATTAATCGCTTAAGCAATGTACTCCTTGGCAGGAGGTAGAGACGTTAACTAGATGCGATATACTTAAATAAATTATAGCGCAGTCTTAAACATACTGCCGCTATTGGAATAAGCAGGTAACTGTTACTCCTCGCACCTTCATAAATTACATGAGCGAAATGCTCCTATACAGTAGACAGTAACCTCAACTGTGATACAAATTCAAGAAGCAGCGTGTCCATATACCACAAATAGCTAGAACATCAGCTGTTACACAGTAGAATAAAACCTAGTTAATTAACAATAGCATTTGCCTGAGAAGGCTGTCGCTAACAGGATAAATCATTAAATAGCTAAACCTCACAGCCTTCGTAGTTAAATAAGCAATACACTATTCTATGGTGGCTTACCACGGTAGATATGCGAGAGGCTAGCGTTTCAATGTGCAGCATAAAATTATTACAACAGCGAGAACATAACAAAAAAGCGCTAACCTCTGATATACAGAGGAGAGTTTACAATATATGCAGTAGCTCAGTATTAACTGATAATTCAGTAGTAAGCGTTTACAATATATGCAGTAGCTCAGTAATAACAACCTTTACTTACTGAGAACACTCTCGCAGCCAAGGATGCACAGCAGCCAGGAACGGGCAAGTTTAAAGATGGCGCCCATGGGTTGGGAGGGACTTTATCTATTCCTGGAGGATGTATGGGACAAGGGGGAGGAGCAGGAGTGAAAGCTGGGAGGAACAGAGAGGAAGACTGTATGTATGCGATGTGGGGGGGGTGCGAAATGTAGGTGGTTTCAACTGGATGAAACAGACCAGGGAGTGAAGAGAGATCAATGGAAAGAGGCTAGGAGCAGTAAAACAGGGAGAGAGAGAGAGCAGGAGACAAATTAAATGGAAGGTAGAGAGAGAGAGAGAGAGAGAGTAGTAAAACAGGGAGAGAAAGAGCAGGAGACAAATTAGATGGAAGGTAGAGAGAGAGAAGGAGGGAGAGAAAAGAGAGCGGTACACAAAGGGAACCAAATAGTGTAGATGTAATAGCAAGGCCACAGATATTCTAGGTGGGTGTATGTAATAGATAAGAGGGAGAGCGAAGGGGGGCAAAGAAAATAGAGTACGGAGTAGTAACAGTGTAGCAGAGCCCAGGAGGGCAGGAGAGGAGCAAGAAATTATCAGTGGAGCAGCGTTTGTAAAGGGTAAGTGGTAGAGGAGTAAGAGGAGAGGGCCTAGATATGGTAGGAAGAGTGGGCTGAAGGTATTAGGGGAAAAGAGAGAGGGACAGAAATGTTGGTGCTATTGGAACAGAAGAAGAGAGCTTTGAGTTACAGTTTAAATTAGTGGAGAGGGGAATGCTCTCTAGTGGGAATTCTAGGGCTAAGAAGTCTAGGAGGAGAAGGATGCAAGAGTAACTGGGGAGCTGAAGGGGTATGAAGAGCAGGGGGATAGAGTTGAGGGAGTTAGGCTGCTGGCATTCCTGACAGGAAGAATCGTACAACAGTTAGCAGAGAAAAGAGTATAGTAATATATGACTTAGCAGCAGATGCACGTACTTCCTTGGGTTCTTTTGGAAGATTCTTGAATACCCTTTTTAACAGAAGGGAGTTGTAACAGTGGAGAGTAAATAATACTTTAGCAAAAGGGTGTACAGCTTTAGTTGGGTCCGGTTATCCACCCAGGCAAGAACACAGGGGGAAGATTCAGGGCAAGAAAGTTCCTTGGGTTCTTTTGGAAGATTCTTGAATATCCTTTTCCACAGAAGGGAGTTGTAACAGTGGAGAGTAAATAATACTTTAGCAAAAGGGTGTACAGCTTTAGTTGGGTCCGGTTATCCACCCAGGCAAGAACACAGGGGGAAGATTCAGGGCAAGAAAGTTCCTTGGGTTCTTTTGGAAGATTCTTGAATACCCTTTTCCACAGAAGGGAGTTGTAACAGTGGAGAGTAAATAATACTTTAGCAAAAGGGTCTACAGCTTTAGTTGGGTCCGGTTATCCACCCAGGCAAGAACACAGAGGGAAGATTCAGGGCAAGAAAGTGAGAACACTCTCGCAGCCAAGGATGCACAGCAGCCAGGAACGGGCAAGTTTAAAGATGAAGATAACATTTATAAAAGCATTTATAAAAAACATTTAATACACATGGTTTCATTTTAAACCAGGCTTTTTATCAGCCTGTAATCTTAATTGCCATAAGGTCTCCCTTTTTAACATAGATTTGTTGCATTCACCCCCCACACAAATTTTTAGGCACTGTTTCTAATACAGAAAAGAACATTTTTTTCTAAACATCACATGCTAAAGTATGCTTATAAAGTGCATTATTGCCATATTTACTTCTTATAGCATATAGATGTTTTTTAATTCTAGATCTTAATTTTCTTGTGGTGATGCCCACATAAAATGAAGAAGATCCTAAGCATATGGCAGTGTAGTCGATAAGGCCTAAAGAGTCACAGTTATAATACCCTTTCACTTCCAATACATGTTCAGGACTGTACAAAAGTATACCAGGACCCACAAAAATGTAGGTATGCACATCACAAAACCCACATGGAAACATCCCATTATTTTTTATTAGTTTCCACATTGCATATTTGAGTGTTATCTGTCTCTAAATATTGTTTAATTAATTTGGCCTTTTTTTACTATAAGCTGTGGTTCTTCCCCCACTATAGTTGCAAAATCTTTATTATCTTGGAAAATCTTCCAGTTTTGATGAACAATACTTTTTATTTTCACATTATCTACAGTCATTCTTAAATACAAATTGTAACAAATCTGTTTTCACCCTGCGATTTCTGCTTGTTCCTATGTTGAACAGGCATACCTGCCATTAAAACAAGGAGAAACTTGTTTTCTCTTTCGCTAAATATTTGCTCGGCTATAGATGTTAACAACTGGGCATCGTATCCGCTCTCAATAAACATATGTACTGTCATAATGTAGGTAATTGCTAGCAAGGCATTCCTTTCTACATATGCAACTGTCAAACTGTAAATTTTCACAGTCCCATGTGACTTTTAATATCCAAAAATGTGACACTTAAACCTACATCCCTTTGTTGAAGGATAAAAATTCACTACCAGAGTTAATTTCTGAAAGCATATTTTCGACCTTCTCAAGCCCACCATTTACTAAAAAGAACAAGTCATCCACAAGTCTTTTATACATGCAGTTTTAATGTACATGCTTATCTGATTCACAATGAAAATTGCCTTAGTGTTTTAGTATATGTATGTAAAGTGAATATTTTCTGTATTTTGTAATTGCAAAAACAGCCAATGAAAAAACTCATACTGTGTTTCTTTATGTATGTATTTTGTAATGTTCTTTGTACTTATATATGAGCTTTTCTCCCTGGGCCTCCAGTGAAAATGGGATCAATCACAGTCCAATTTTGCTGAAAAACAAAGATAGATAACTGTGAACTGTGTGGCATGGTGGGTTAATGCAGTCGGCTGTATGTAATAGGGGCCCGGGTTTGAAACTTGGCAGAGGTGCTTATTTTGGACATTCTCAGACCCAATCTGATTGACCTCCTGCATATCTGCAAACCAAACAGCACCAGAATTACCCGTTGTAAAGACTTAAACCCTGCCTGTGATATAAATAGGATCTACTGGAGAGGCAGGTATGTATCCCAGAGATTGCCCCATCACTGGAACAGGCTCTTCATTCATGTGAAGCAGAGTTCCTCCCTAACCGAATTCAAGTACAACCTGGACAGTTGGATGGGGAACAGGAAATTCATCCCTGGTTTGGCAGCTATGTCTCTAATGGACACAGGCAACATAGAAATGGTTCATCTCCCAGGCCCTAGCTTGTAAATGCTTCATCTCCCAAGCCATAGCTCTCAACACCCCATCTTCAAAATGAGGAACACTGCGTTTCATAATGTGGGACAAATGGGCAAAATGTGGAACACTTACTAACAGCTTCCTAACAAGTTCAGCAAGGAAGCTCATAGGATATTTAAAATGTGATATTTTTACTTATGGAATAATTATTTTAATGAAATAATATGATTCAGTTCTATTTACTATGGATCTCAGTCAAAAAAAAAAATTGCTATCACTGAAGGTGTGACAGACCCTTTCAGTGTGGAACTTTAAGGAACGTGATGTTTTTAAGAGCCCAAATGAGGAACGTTCCTCGTAATGGGGTACACTTGAGAGCTATGTCCCAAGCCCCTGCTTACACTTAGTAAGGGTATAAGAACTTTTCAGAGATTTGGGATGTATGACTAGGCTTAAAAAGGCCCTTGTTAGCCTAGTAAATAAACACTTATGATCCTATGAACCTATGAACTAAATAAATAACTAACTAAATAAACAACTAAATATGTTTAGAGGCAGATGTCATTTAAATGAAAACTCTACCTTAGAACTAAAAAACATTTTTTTTACTCTATCTCTGTTTTCTGAGCTATTTTAACACCTGAAAATCACTCTGATTGCTTTGTATAGAATTTTAATATGTTTTCTGCAAAATGGCTGTTAATGGGGCTTGACATATCAATGCAATCTTATTTTTCTTCAAGCCTTTCTCTTCACATAATTAATTTCAAGTCAGCTTTATATGAATCATGCCAGACATAAGGAAGTCGCAGTGTATTCCCATGCCATTGATATAATAGGATTAGTGTCTGTCACTGTCATCTTATATACCTTCTGTAACATAACTACTTCTTTTATTTCTTGAATGGTCCTCATTTGTGTGTGTTTCAGGGCTTGTTTTGCAATATACTAAGTTACACAGTTGCAACCAAAAAAGTGGCTAAATTGCAAGCCTTTGCTCAAAGTATCTTTTTGTAGTCCAAGTTGAATTGACAATCCTTCCCTCTACACTTTGTTAAATGTGCTAATACTTCACAAGAATTACAAGAAAAAATATTTTCTGACTTTTCTGTAAATGTCACATCTTTGATACTACATTCAAGCCATCTTAGAATAGTATAAACAACAAACATTTATAGTTTAAAGCTTAACATTTCAATACTGTGATGCTGCTTATGTAAATTTATCAAAAAGGTGACAACTGCCTTTGAACCATTTACTCATGAAATTGCTCTATTTTGCTATTAAAGTCATGGCTACATTGGAAGCAGCTGTAAATCAGTGTAATTTCTCTTTTTCTCTGCAATAAAGACGGTGGAAACAGTTTCACACCTCTCTGTCTTGTTAACAGTGGCCGCCTGAGCTCCTGGCATCAGCAGGACTAACTACCCATATAAGACTGTCAACAGTACCTGATACACATTTATTTGTGTCTGTGGTATGTCATGCAGGTGTTGACAAATACTTCTGCAAATTATGTGAGAAGTTAAGTTTTAAAAAAAAAGTAGGTGGTCTTTCCCTTCCTTTGAATCCAAGCCAAGGAAATAAAAGATTTATAAAGTACAAGCGGGTTTCAGGTACATACACAGTACTGGAATAATATTGTAGGGAGGAAAGTAACTTAAGAGTTGAGTTAAACTGTAGGAGAAGGTGGAGTTTTCCTTTAAAAACACTGATTATGTCTATTGTGGTCCTATTACTAACTACTAACTAAAAGACTCACTATATTCTGCCTGCCTCTGTCTTTTTTAAATGTTTTCAGCAGTTGAAGGAAACTCACAGTCAGGGAATTCCAGCCATGGCCTCCCAGTCCAAAAAGGTCATATATGTTTATTCCAGAAGGCATAGGCTAATTGTCTGAATTTAAAAGAATCCTAAGTTCTGTATTTCCTGTTTGGCTTAGATTGTGAAAGTGCAGTCACACAAGCCTAATGAAAGTGCAGTCAAAGTAAGTTAACATAGTTTAAATCAGGAAATAACTACGCAATTGTGTGCAAGGAGCAGTTTCAGCTTTCAAGGCTTGCTACATTTCTCTGAAAAAAGACAACTGAAAATTCTTGTAAAGCTTTGTACATTTTTTAGATTTTGCATGTTTCAAGATTTGCTGGAAGCATCATCTACAAGCTTCAAATGGCTTTTACATTTTATTTTCCTTTAAAAAATGACATTTAATTAATCTTACTGCATTTGTTTCTAAATTTCACATTTTTACTTAATTTTTAATAATAGACAACTACAAGTTTCACTCAGCCTGTCACACCAGCAATCAGAAGAGTGGGGGGCATTTTGCTCTAGATTCACTTATGATTTCTAATTGCCCTACACCTTACCCATTCACAATTCAGTGGTAGTTATGGGGGAATTACTTGAGACAAGCTGTTGCTCAGCTCAAGACAAAGATACTTTAGTTTCCATAGACATGGTATCTTCTTCACTGTGTAAGACTACTCCAGATGGGATGCCTGAGAGATGGGGACAAGACCCAAAAATAATAAAAACTCCCTACCACTGACTACAAAGATGGAGGAGGAGGAATGCCACATTCAGGAAAGGAGGTAGAACTACTGGCCTTCACCATCACCAGAAAAATCACCAAAGATTGGTGGGGGCAAATCTGGATCCTTAAAAGTGCCCGTGGACCCAAACCTTTAAACGCATGAAATAGAAATGACATCTAAGGACCTTCAGAGATGAGAAAGATTGAGAACAGGCTTTGTAGAAGGGTGGAGGCAAGTGCAATTGCCTCACATCAAGATATGGATAAATTCCTCTTTTAAGGTTTTGAACCTCAACTTCTATACCAGTTGGGGCTGCAGACTAACACTACTTAAGCTGTAAAGGACAATGAAACCTGGCTCCCATCCCCCCCAAAAAAAATAAAACCTTGCTGTCATGTTTTCTGCCTAAGCCTACAGCTCCCTTAAAAAATTGTATTGTTTTGCAGATCTTGTTTATGTTGTTTTTTGCTGCAGGGGTGGGGAGGTAAAGTCATAAATGTCAGGAAGCTTGCAGAGCTGAGGGAATTATCTCTCTCCTCTCTCTTTCTCTCTCTCACATGTTTCAATGGGGAGTAGCTAGATTGGGCTGACATCCTCAGTGGGCCAGTGTTTCTTAAATCTCTCCATTTTGTGATTGGGATGGAACTGAAGTAGCAGCAGCACCACTGTCAGGAACTGCCAAGTAGAGGTTTGGTAGTACAGAGGCTTATTCTTGGTTGGTATATTGACTAATAAAGCTCTTCTGCAGGAAACATAGCTAAGGGCTGAGAGAAGTCCAAAAATTAGCTACCAAATGGGTAATGGAAGGATCGTATTCCAGTGCACAAGCCTTTTTGAGGGCATTTACATCCTGATTCAGAAAGGGTTTTATGACCAACTGTTGTACTAATGACAAGTGAATGGGAGCTCTTCTTCAGGACGGATGGAACAATTAGGGATTATAAATATATATGGACTAAATCAGGATGCCATAGAATTTTTTTAGGAATTTATATATCATTAATATATTTCAGGAGACAGTATCATGGGGGTGAGGGAGATTTCACTTATACTCTAAATGTAATGTAGGATGGGGTAGTACGTAAGATTCAAGAAGCCCTACAATGGTGGGGACCAGTGGATTGTCTGCAGTTTATTGGATATAATCTTGTTGCTTGATGTTTGGAATATATAAACTGGCTGGGAATTCAGTCTCCTGGAGATGAATTGGCCTTTACTCAGTCTCTAAATCTATTTTGCATTGGTACAAATAAACATGCCATTGAGACTGTCTTCCTTTTGTACCATTTGCTAGTATCTATAAGAGTGGTCTATCTATGTGTCCAGACTGCTAGGGACAATGGAAGTTGTAGCAGCCATTAAGAATGACTTGCAGGAAAACCCAAGGGAAGCTTCCTTAGCTCAAGATTTCATGGCTCCATTGATATTGCTGTCTTTTTTAGGATGTCAGTTAGATTTCAAGGGACTTGGGCATCAGGAAGCATTGATACCAGATTAGGAACTCTTCTGCTTTCTGCTTTCAGAGCTCCTGTGGTGTAAGGTGCAGCACACCTCTTGGACAGTCAAGATTAGGAGGTTAACTTAAGATGACATAAACCCAATTTGGATGACTATACGTTTTAGTCATAGAATGAGCAGAGGGGTCCAGAAATGGTATGTTACTGATGCACAATTTATTAAGCCATATGTGCAGTTGGGTCATTCAGTGTTTCTTTGGATGTGATGAGATCCTGGCATGTCACAGTGCTTCCATTTCAGATGCTTTTCATCCATTTTATCTCAACTTGCATGTGAGGTGAAGATGGAGGAGGAGGAAGGGGAGGCCTGTCCCAAACAGTGCAAATTTTTTGAAGGTATCTAATTCTTAGAAGACTTAGACAGGCCAATCTCTGAGTCTGAGATACAAGAAGCTTGTCGCTAGCTTAGCAGAAGCAAATGTTGTGGACTAGATGAGATCTTTATAGAGTTTTACATTTAACAAGGTCGAAAGATATGTGTTTTTTACAATAAGACCCTTGTCTGTGGGAGATTTAAGGGGGCATGTTTGAAATTGCTGACAATATTGGTGTTAAAATGGATAAAGAACCTATTCCAGTTTGGAAATTATGGGCCCATATATTTTATTAACTGAAATAAAAATGATGCCCTCTATGCTAATTGTGAAGTTAAAATCTTTGGTTGTTCACCTGATTATTCCAACTACGGAGGGCTTTATGAAAGGGATTAGTAGCCCTGGCTTGATCATACAATTGCTGAATGTTATGTATTGATATAACAAGCTAGTATCCCTGCAGGGGTCTTATGTCTGGATTTTGTGAAGGTTTCTTTAGTTCATTTTTTATCACATTGCAAGATTTTGGGCTGGGACAACATATCTTTGCCTGGACTTGGCTAGCATGTGCATATTTTGACTCACACCAGTCGGAGTCATCACTCTCCCTATTTGTTCTCATGAATGAGTTCCTGAGTGGGGTACTAAGTATATCAAATGGTGTTTCTCTAGTGCTGCTTGCTGGCCTCGATAGAGGGTATAAAGCCTTCTTTTATGATAACAACCGACAGATTCTCACTTTGGATTTGACTCTCACCATGACATTCTACCATGGACTGCTGACTCAGTTAAGAGATGTCTCTGGCCTATGTATTAGGCCAAGTGCCCCCCCCCCCCCAACTTGTTGTGGGGTAGTGGATATTTGGTTATGGATATATGGTAGCGTTCAGGGGTAAATATTATAATTTAATTGGTCTTCTATTTGCATAAGACTTCCTTCATGATGGTGACTGAGAATTATGATGGTCAAGGAACAAAACTGGATAAAATGTATCGGGGTTGGATCACTAGATAGCTGTCCTTTTCAGAGTGACTGATATAAATATTTATAATTTTGCCACATTTTATTTTCCTCTTGCAACAGCTTTTTTTATCTGTATAGGTTTATAGGTAAGTACTCGGCAATCAATATACAGACCCATACAAGCTTAGTCAGTAACCCATATTCATAATTTCCCTCCAGTCTCAAGGAAGGCAACACTAGATTGACCAGGGTAGAATTTGACGAGGCCCATTCGATTATCCAGTTTACCATGAAGGTGGCAAGGGTACTACTCTGCAAAGCTTACAGTGGAAGTTTGTTCTAGAGATTCGTGTCCCAACATATTTCATATCTATCATACCAGCATGTCTTATTTATCTCATGGTGAGATACATATTATCAAATAGCAAAGAGCCTAACACTGAACCCTGTGGTACACCACTGGTAACCTTTTTGCTTGCAGAATTGAAACATGTAATTCTAATCACATGGCTTCTGTCAGGCAGCCAGTTTAAAACAGTTAGCTATCCACTGCACAACATAAGGATTCATATGTGCATAAGTTTGTAGCTGTATACTAGGCTAATGCCCCAGGGGCCTTTATAAGCCTAGCCACAATGCAAATGTCACCCACAAGTTTTATGGTGATGACATGATATGATTTACTGGCTGCTTCTGTCCATCACAGGCCAGTGGCGGCAGGTGACTTCAAATCAAAGGGAGGCTGCAGGAGACAATTAAATGGGTGTGACCAACTGGAAGGGGTGTGGTCAATAAGAAAGAGGTGGGGCTATGCTCAGAACCACAAAAACTGGGACTTTAATTAAATACGCTGCCCTGGGTGCCAAGCCATCATTATGAGGGTCCAATCAAGACAAAATGAAGTGTAGAAGAAAAAAATATTTCAATGCATTGGTTACATGACAGCTTACTTAATATCTAGATGGAAACAAAAGGTTGTGAGGCATGAAAAAAAATACTTTTTAAATACATTACTGGAATGCCAATCAAAAAAAATGAACAGCAAACAAGAAACAAGCTCAAGATAAATTGCTTAAAGGATTACTGCACAGGTTTTGAACTGCACATGATATATTGGCATTCTGTTTAGTTTACAGGTAAAGCCTGCAAAGATAACTGCAGGTCTCCAACAAATGTAATAAGCTTCTGAAAATACTGTAATCCTGTCCTTTATTACACATACTGTCATATGTATTTCAATACCTAAAGCTTATACGTTATCTAGTGATGTAAATATTCTCTGCATGGCAACAACAAAAAGGCTTTCAATGCTGGTAATTCTTTAACAGTATGCTTGTTAAAGCTTACTTGCATCTTAAAATCTCAGACAAGCTTACCTTATGGTCATTAAAGCATTGCTACTTAAACACAGAGCGAAAGGAACTGCAACAACATGCATTTTCTAAATAATAAGAAGCATAAATCAACAGTATAAAAATATGACAGAAAACCAGAGAATTCTGCAAAATCAAAGACAGATGAAAAGCCACTGCAGTACTTGTGTCTACCTTGGATGGGGGGATACTCTGCACACTTACACTGTATAACTTCTCCTCGCCTTGCTTGGACACATCCAAAGTCACTACATGGGGGAGTGGGGTGCAACAAGTATGCCACAATTTGAAATGTCTCTGGCTGACAGTGAAGGCCCTGACACATTTGTCATACCTCTCAACCTCAGAGCAAGAAATCTGGACAAAGCCATAAACATTTACAAATAATTGTAAACCCTCCACGTTTTCTTCCAAAATTGCCATTTTGTGGAGGGATTATTAGGAGGAGAGCAACATTTTGAGCCAAAATTGGGGACAGTTGAGAGGTTTGGATATACCTAATTCTATAAAGAGATTTATTTGTGTGTACCTCTCAACCTCTTAATGCAGGAAATCTGGACAAGGCCAAATATATTGGGGGAACGTATAAACAGTATTAAAAATTGCTCTCGTATAAACTTAGACAGTTGGTAGAATAACAGGTCTTGCTTTAGCATGCATTTTTCTGAAGGGTATGAAGTTTGAAACTCAATGTCTGTCATTATTTAGTGACTTCATTCATAAATGAGTTGCCAGAAAACCACACACTTTATGAGGACCAAACCAAAAATAAGAAGCAAAATCTATTAATTCTGTGAAAATCTGGACAGTTGAGAGGTATAGTTCAGCTGGGGCTGTCTTTGAGTTTGCTGCCCTTCCCCCCCTCACAAAATTATGGTCGAATGGGGCCACCCCCCTGCAGTCATTCCAATGTCCCATTACTTGGCTATTTTGCCCCATTTACTATAAACACTGTAATGTGCATACTGTTTTACTTCTACGATGATTTGGATTTCATTTAAACATTTTATTTTACATTTTACAGCACAGACACTAATAGATATCTGCTAAACAAAGCAATATAGTCTCACAATGAAAATAGACTTAGCATTAAAATTTCTTTGCCCTTGAAACTCACATTCATTGAAACAGCATTGAAACCCACATTCAAAGAAAATACATCTGGCCAGTGGCAAATAAAGATTAAATTTGGGCTGTTTTGAAATCATAGGCCCCTTGCACAAGAAACATACATGTGTTCTTTGATACACCTTCCTGATTGTATTAAATTATATTCCTTGTATAATACAGTACAGTTGTTTGAGGGTGTTTTAAATGTATTGTTCTGAACATTTTTCCAGTAAACAATGAAACAAAATGCATGCACCAATAATGACAAGACTGCCCAATTATTTACATTTCCATCATAAGTCTACTCAAACCTCTACAATCCACCAGCATCAGTAAATATGCACAATCTCTGCAGAAGTAAAAGTCATCTACATAATTCCACATTAAAGAGATCTGTAACTAATGAAGAGGTTGCTGCTAGCAAACAACTTTATATTTCATTGTTTTATCTACAAATAAAGTGCATGTTGTCCTTGAGAAATAAATTGCCTATGTTACATTAAAAAATGATAAGCTTTCTGTTTGAAAATGAATAAAAATATTTTCAAATGGAAAAAAATGATAAGCTAGTAATATTTCAATAGGGAATGGATGGCAAACTGATAACAGGTTCATAATTACTAGGTATCTCTGCCAAAGAGAACATTCTCAGGACTGCAGCATCCACCCCATTTAAAAGTACAACACCGTACAATATCAGCAATGCATCTACCTACTGTGGGAGTAGAACCCACAGCCTTCTGAATCAAAAGCAAGTATACTACCTTTGTGCTATTAACAATGCAAGCAGACTCAGCATAAGCAGCACTAAACTTCTCTTCCCTGAAGCTCACAGGCCCTCGTAAAATCCACTCGACACTCAACTATATCTCTCAACTTTGCAACATAAGAAATCTGGAAAAAGCCAAAATTTATCGGGGGGGGGGGACAAAAGCCCAAAAACTAGGGACACATTTTAAACATTGCTTGTATAATCTTGGAAAGTTGCTAAAATAAAATGCTGCATTACCACATTACATTTCACTGACAATTCTTGAATCCAGGACCCTGTGTACTACAGTTAGAACAACATACCACTATGCCAAATCAGCTGTTTCTTGAAAGACTACAAGATGGAAACTTAAATGGCTATCATTTAGTGAATTCAGTTCTCACCATAGCTATCAAACTCTTAGCACAAAACACATGGACAAAGCCAATAATGTATGAATACAACCCCAAACATATTCAGTGAATTCAGTTCTCACCATAGCTCTCAACCTCTTAGCACAAAATACCTGGACAAAGCCAATAATGGGGGAATGCAGCCCCAAAAATAGGGGCAAATTTCAAATATTGATCTTATAAACGTAGAAACTTGCTAGAATAAAAGGTTTTGTGTTACCATGTACTTTCTGAAGAATATGAAGTCTGAAATTCAAATGCCTGTCATTACTTAGTGTATTCAAAATCCAGAAAAACACTTATTTTATGAGCAACAGAACAAAATATTAGGCAAAAATCTGAAATGTTTTCACAAGTGGTGGTGTGTAGGGAATTCAGGCTCTTGCTACCTGCACCCAAGGTACAGGGTTTTAGTCTGAGTTATTCTCTAGCCACCAAGTATGTTTCCTGAGTTTCTTTCTAGCCACCAGGTATATTTAGCATTTTACACACACACACACACACACACACACACACACACACACACACACACACACACACACACACACACACAGTACCTGCATTTGGAGTCCATTTGTCAGCTTCAAAATCCCTTCCTGCTTCAAAGTCCCAGCTCCATTGACTTACAAAATTCCCACAAATCTTTCCTGCAGCAGCTTCAAAGTCCCAGCCCAGCTCAGTTGACTTATAAAAGTAAAGTCCTTCCCACAAGAGCAGCTATACAGCCTGCAGACGTTACAGTCCGATCCCCTTCCAGTCTATGCAGTTGTAACCGCATAGACTTTTGGGCATCTCTGTAGTCTGATGCCTTCTTTGTAATCTGGACTGCTGTTTAATCAGTCCAGATTCCTGCAAGCATGCGTGGAGTTCCAGGACTGATGAGCACGCATGCATGGAGGTCTGGGACTCACTATCATTTTTTTATTTTTTTTTTTTATTTTGTTTGTTCTTTTCTTTTACAGCTGGGGGGTTGCAATCCTGCAGTCCTATAGCATGAGCCACCCCTGATGCAGTACAAAAATTAGTAAGGAATCTTGACAGACTCTAAATATGTATGTTTGAATGAGGCAATTTATATAACAGTTGGACATTTTAAGAACTATGGATGAGGATTTAGCAAGTCTTTGAAATGTGCAAGACAGCATAGTTTGGATCTTTCTGGTACAAGCAGCCCCTGAGTTAAGGATGAGCTCCGTTTTTTAGTTTGTTCTTCTTAAGTCAAATTTGTATGTATGTCGAAACAAGTATATATGGTTCTTATCAAATGTCCCTTGGTCAAATGTTTGCCTCAGTCTAGTATTTATTTTACTTTTCTTTGCATATATAACAGTTTAGAAACGCTTCCAAATAAAAAAAATCTTAAACATAATACTGTATACTGTATTAATAACCATAATAATACTGTAAGTACAGCGTAATAACAGTACAGTAACTATGTTCATACACTACAGTACAGTAGATCATTCCATACAAAAAAGAAATATCTTAAACTTACCTCTTTTTAAGCTTTATTTCACAATTCTGTACTACAGGCATCACCCACAAATGTTTTCCACTCTTTTCTGAACTTTCAGACCTCTGCCAGACCTACTACTGTCACCTAGACCCTAGTGAGCCTGAATGTCATTTGCCCATTCTACTTACTGTACAGTACAGTAACTGCTTCAATGATGTAGCATACAAGACAGCGGTCTTGACCAATCAGATCACCAACACAGTGATCTCTTAACCAATCGGATCTCTTGTTCTCCGTGAAGGCAGAAGTAACTGCTCTAACAAGATGTGTGAACAGCTTCATGATCTGGGAAAATGGGGAAAAGGAAAGTACAACATAATTCTTCATTTTCAAAGTAAGATTTGGGCAACTTTAAGGATTTTTATTTATTTTCATGTTATTTCTAACATTGCGGTAGCCCGTTCTTATCTATGGGTTGTCCTTATGTTGGATGTCTGTAACGCGGGGAGTGCCTGTACTGACTGCAGGTTGTCTTGGGATATATATGAAGTTGCTGATTACAACTAAAATGAAAGACTCAGGAAAATCATTTTTTCATGGGAACAGAGCCTCCCTACTTTCTTATCCATGGGGCTTCACCCCAACATCCAATACTCATACAGAATCAACTTTAATGCTATGTAGTCTCTCCAGCAGAGCCAAAAATTAAGTTTTACTGATTTCAGTTTTCCCTTTACTGTCACAAGAACAGAGACTGGGTAATCTAAATTGTTCCCATTTATTTATAAGGAGACAGCACAAACATTCTTAATATCATTCTGTAAAGATGATTGTATGACAGTTGGGTATCTTCCTTATATGAGTAGGATAATGTCTGCATAAGGAGTACTATTCAGCTTAGGCCCAATTACTTATAAATAATG
Organism: Protopterus annectens; assembly: GCF_019279795.1. Lineage (NCBI taxonomy): Eukaryota > Metazoa > Chordata > Ceratodontiformes > Protopteridae > Protopterus > Protopterus annectens. The sequence goes on along the minus strand of NC_056741.1, from coordinate 776,167,089 downwards.
AAAAATGCTATAGGTTCAGACACTGAACCTCGGTAAGCCCCATGTAAAAGATAGCCTTGGTATGATGGTGTATTCCATAATTTAACATATAATGCTATTATTTATTTATTGGCATTTGTTTACTGGGAAAGTCCAACTGAGCAGTTCCCTTTTGCAGCAGAGACCCAGGGAGACAAGCTCCATTGTACAGAAATCATGGACACCATTTGCATTGTTTCATCATTTATAGTCAATTTGATTCGTGAGCAACAGTTCCATTATTCAGACATCCTTGACATCAGTTACTTCATTTACTAATCGTTTCAATTAATAATAACAGTTACATTGGTTACATATGGACATTTTACTGAAAGTACAAGGAGGCCTATGCAGTCCAACATCATCAGTAGGCATAGACTGAGTTAGGGCAGCTCAAGGAAAGGAAGGTGGAGGAGGCACAAGGAAAGGGGATGAGATGATAGACGAGATTGTAGTTGTGATAGTAGTAGTACATCAAGGTTTGCACAGCAGAAAGTTATGGCATAAATTCATATTGCTATATTAGTATCAGTTGAACCAGGGGAGGTGCAGGTGCAGAGCCATTTATCTATGAGGTATTGCTTCAGTTGGCATTTAAAGTCTTTCAGGTTGTTTTTAAGTGGAGTGGGATGGTATTCTAGCTATTAGCTGTGCAATGTGAATACAGGTAGGATCCTGCATTGTTGTTATGGAGAGTAATGATTTGTTAGTGGAGCATAGAGATTTTTTAGTAGTGTGAGGTTGAATGATGAACTAAAGAGATGGAAATTTTTCAGAGTTGTGCAGTAGTTTGAAGCTTATAATTAATTGTGGGTACAACAGTGAATTATTTAATTCTAGCCAGTTTAGTTGTTTTACAGAAAGGCAGTGATGTGATCTATCTTGCTGATTGATTGCCAATTTAGCTACTTTATTGTAGCATTCTTCTACTTTGGCTGATAGAGAGGAGATGAGATTGGTTAGGATAAGAGAGGCATATAATAAAGTGGGAAGTAAAAAACAAGTGGCTGTTTTGTGTAGCAGAGTCAGTAATGTAGTATTTTACTCTATACAGGCAGCCTAGCTTTTGGTGTGCCATCTTTATGGCTTGCTGAAGAGATTAAATTTCAGGTGGCTGTCTGTAATCACATATAGTAGTTTGGTGTTGGATACCAGTTCTATATCAGTTTTGTTGGATGATAATATATTAAATGTAGTTGTTTTGGGAGAAGAAAGAACTGGGGGTGAACAGTAGTAGTTTTTTTTTTCTTCAGAAAGATTTTGAGTTGTCGTGCCAAGCTTCTATGGAGGAGAAAGATTTCTAAGTGAGGGTTTGGAGCATGGGTAGTATCCTAGTAGCACATACTAGAGTGGAGTCATCAGCGTATTGTACTATGATGACTTCTTTAGCTACTATGTTTAGGTCATTGATGAATAAGTTAAGCACTAGTGGTCCTATAATAGAGCTTTGTGGGACTCTGATGGATATAGGAAGGAAAGATATGCAACCGTCTTGCCATTTCATTGCTTGGGGCCTGTTATTGGGGTAACTAAAAAAACAGTTAAATGAGGAGGGTGATTGCCCACAGGAAGAAAGTTTAGTTTGTAGAATTTGATGATTGATTGATTGACTGCGTCAAATGCCTTGGTTTGATCCAGAAATAAGGCTGACGTTAGAAGTCTAAATTTCTATTGTAATTTATTATATCTATGAACCTTAGAAGGGCAGTGGTTGTACTGTTACTGGGTCTGAAGTCATGCTCTGAGGAAGAGAGAGAATTATGAGAAGTAATAGCTCTAGTAAGCTAAGAATGAAACATATTTGCAACATTTGGGTAAGAGTGAGAGAATAGCGATTGGTCTATAGTTCATGTGTTTGGTTGAAGAGCCGCCCTTGTGAAGGGGTATTGAATAGAATTTTTTTCCATGAGGTGGGGACATATTTTTCTTGGAAGGAGTGGATTATTAGAACCAAGAAGGGATTTGCAAGGCTAATGTGTTATATTAAATTTCATTTACCAAAGTATAACCACAAACACAACTAATATTAATGCAAAAAACATAGCACATCACTATACCTCTCAACTGTCCATATTTTCACAGAATGTCCAGATTTTTTACTCATATTTTAGACTGGCCTCATAAAATTTCTGGTTTTCTGGATTTTTGTGTCAAATCAGTGAGGACTGAATTCACTAACTAATGAAAGGCATTTCAGTTTCAAACATCTTATCCTTCAGAAAATGCATGATAACCCAAGATATTTTATTTTAGCAACTTTTCTAAGTTTATAAGAGCAATATTTAAAATGCGTCCCTATTTTGGATTGTTTTCCCATTATGTTTAGTGTTGTCCAGATTGTTTGTGCTAAGAGGTTAAGAGGTATGCACATCACCATCCCACAAATGGATAACCCCTTCCAGTATGCAAGATGATCTAATAGTAGCCAGTTACCTCATTAACCCCACGTACCTTCTCATGGTGCCTTTGTGCTTACCTCTGAACATGCCATGAGAAGAAATGAATTGCAAGCTGTTACCCCTGAGTGCCTTCCACAAGCGTGAGAAACTCTAGAGTAGATTTGTAGTTGAGATTAATGTAAAACATGCTGAAATCGTAACTGATCTTGTAATTTACCTTATATAGTTACAATTCAGGGTGTTTTTGCATTAAGGTCACATTAAACTTTTATGTGAAATCTGATTAAAAAGTGGTTGATAAAGCAAGTGGTGGCAGCCAATCGGATTCTTGCAGTCCAAGCCACCACTTGCATAACACCTCCACCCCCAACTTTATTTTCTTTTGTTTTCACCCAATAAATAGAGGGTCCAGCAGCAGATATTTCCTTTCTTTTTGCTGATATTTGGAGATTTTACCTGCTGCTGGATCCCTCTATTTTATTTGTGTACTCATGGATTGCTCGGTGATTGTTACAGAGCCACACCGGTTTGACAGTTGGAGTGCCCGTTTTAATTCTGCTTTCCTCTGCTTGGCCCAGGAGCTGTTTTTTTTTTTTTTTTGTTATACAGATAATGTGGTATTTTTCGCCACATTCTCTAACATACTGTGTGTAACTTTTTTTTTTTTTGAAGGACAGCAGGATGAAAGGTTGCGTAATATATTCAAAACCCGCCCTTCTTCATCAGAACTTAGAAAATACGAATGTGCTGAATGAGGTTGTAATAGAAAATGTTTAACTGGTCTGTTTTAGCTCTGCCAACTCAGTGTGTGTGTGTGTGTGTGTGTGTGTGTGTGTGTGTGTGTGTGTGTGTGTGTGTGTGTGTGTATGTGTGTTGAGTTGCGGCCGTATCACTTTCTCGAGTCACTGTGACAGATTAAAAGGCAATTGCAGAGCTGATCATGGTGGGCATGGAAACGCTGGGACCCCGTAAGAGGCCGAGCCATTTGCATGGAGGCTAAGTACAGAACAGGAACATTTGAGTTTTACATTTCTAGGCCTAGATTTATGTTTTCTTTTTTAATTAGATGTGTGCCTTAGTAGTATGTGTTGGATCTTTATAAGCTGTAAGCTGTGCAGAGCGCTATGTTTTTTCAGGGCAACAAGGTTGGTGACAATCTTAACAGCAACCAGCTTCTCTTGTCAATCCCCTTGTAGCTGCTAATTCTGTAAATTATCTCAGGTAATATAGTGGTTTATTTATTTACACCTGCATAACCCCCACCTCCAATTTTCTTGAGGTATGTTCCACCTAGGTTTTGTTGTGTTGTGTGGACGTTGATTCAGTAGTGGTTGATAGTATAACTGGGTACATTCCAAACAATGCATTTTATGAATGTCACATTTATTTTTATTTTTGCTTACATGGTGTGCGTGTCACAGTTACATGTCTACTATAGAAAGGGACTTTGTTATGTGGTGATAAAACGAACCTTTGTTTCATAGTGTTAGTGTCCCATAAGTACCTGCGATCATGGGTTAGGGTTAAAATTGTGTACAAGCATTTGTCCAGTATTCACAGGTGTACAGCTTTTGTGGCTGGAGACTCTGTGCTGCTGGGTCAATATACTCCTCTCCAGTGGAGTCTTTTCTCTCTTGAGCATTGTGGGTGTTTGAATGTGAATGAGCTATGCTTGACACTATCCTTAAACTGTATGGTAATAGTCTGCATAGATATTGGACTTTGAATGCAGATCTGGAAGGGGGTGGAAATTAAGTTTGTAGTCTTGTTTTCATTTTGGTATTTTCCCCTCTTATGCTTGGTAGTTGGTATGCTCTTGCTAGAGAAGGTGTGTGTGTGTGTGTGTGTGTGTGTGTGTGTGTGTGTGTGTGTGTGTGTGTGTGTGTGTGTGTGCATGTGTGTGTGTGTGTGTGTTTGAGTTTGAGTTTGGGATGTAAATGTGTAGCATCGCTCTCAATCTCTTAGCACAAAAAATTTGGACATGCACAAAAATAATGGGGACAAAGAACCAAATATAGGGGCACGTTTTAAATATTGCTCTTATAAACTAAAAAAAATGGCTAAAATAAAGTCTTGTGTTATTATGCATTTGCTTGTTTGTGCCCCCCTTTTTTACTAGCATTTAGTGCTTTTAATATGTTGTTCTTTTTGTTGAATAGTATTGAATGCTTTTAGTTAGTTCAAGGCAAACAGCATGGACTTTCAGCCCCTTATGATGTATAGTTGTTGGCTCTCCAGGAATTGCCACAGGATTTAGAAGGGAAATAACACTTCACGTAAACCCATACTGTTCCATATGTAACAGAAATGCCTCCTTTGGCATTTTTAGATGAGATTCTTAGTGATGGTAATGCATAATTTTAAAGAGATACTGGTCAGGGTAGTAATTTTGCTAGTGGAGTACAGCTCGTGGGCTGAATCTGCAAAAGGTCCATGTTTGCCAGTACACTCTCCAGGTAGTAAATATAAAAGTGTAGCAAGAATAAAACTAGTGTGCTAAAATCTTGGAAGGTTCTCCTTGAAACTTGCTCAGTGAGTACAGTCTAAATAGTTGAGGGCTATCCTAAAGCATCTTGGCTAGCATGATATCCTTTCTTTTCTTGAAACATGCTGACATTCAACTTGAGATGGACAATCACACCCAGATCACCACATTTGCTAGGGCATATGGGTAAAACCTGCTGTCTCTGCCAACATGTATTAGGTAACATGTCCTGGTGTTAAACACAGCACTGTTTGTAGATCCATAACCTGTAAACTTTCCCTGATTTTCAGAAACATCCCTGGTTTTCATGCAGATTTTAGCTCTGTCCTTGATCCATCCTAAGACTGATGATTTGGCTAAGGAAAGATGTCAACGTGCCAAGTAATAGCTCATTTTCAAGACAGTATCAGTATGTACAACATGGTAAAACAACTTGGTTTGTATGCTGTACACATGTACAGATATCAAAGTTTGTTTCAGACTTAGGTTGTAGAAATTATGATTTTTTTTCATATTCGGTAAATAACTTTGCAAGGGAGCATCTCAATGTGCTAAGAAATACATCATTTTGAAGACAGTATTCATAATTCCAACATGGTAAAATAACTGTGTCTGTATGTGGTACACATGTACAGATATCAAAGTTTGTTTATGACAGGTTATGGAAATTATAATTTTTTTCATATTTTGGTAAATAACTTTTCAAGGGAACATGCCAGTGTGCCAAGTAATACCTCATTCTGAAGACAGTGTTACTCCTTACAACATGGTAAAAAAACTGTCTCTGTGTATTGTACACATGTACAGATATCACAGTTTGTTTAGTCTTGTAAGATTATTCTAATTATTATGGCCATATCTTTGCAAGAGAGTATGGTGGTGACACAAATGATGCATAATTTTGAAGCTGACATTGAGCCACGCAACCTGTACACTGATTTGTAGCATCTGTCTATTACAGGTAATGACATATTATGCTTTGTTTATTCATCAGTTATGAGAAATATTATATTAATCATATTTCTGTGAATATCTCCTTAAAGGAGCATCACACAGTAATGGTTAAGTTATCATTTTAAATCTGACATTCATACAAACAATTTAAATACAAATTGTATGGGTCTACATGGTACATTGACCAATATATTGTGCTTTGCTTTTCCAAAAAGGTAAAAAATATGCACAATATCAGCATTCCTTGACAAACAGACCAACGTAGATAGTAATCTCTCCTTTGATAATCACGTTGCCAAAGTGGTTAGAAAGACCTTCTATATAGCCCACCTTATCATGAAAGGGTTCGCATCTAGATCAAGAGAGGTCATTGTGTCCCTCTACTCATCACTCATCAGGCCCATAATTGAATACAATGCACCTTTTGGGATGTACCTTACCCGACACCTGCAGCAACTGGAGAGACCCCAAAAGTACCTCACCAACAGGATCATGGGCTACAAACAGATGTCCTATGCAGCTCGACTAAAGAAACTCCAGCTCTACTCAGTTGCTTACCACCTACTCAGAGGCGATCTATGCCTGACGTACAAAGCCATGTCAAATCCAGAATTAATGGACATGCTCCACCTCAAAAAATCCAAGTCCCTTAGATCTACATGCTCCAGGGACCTAAACCTCAGCACAAAAATAAATAGGACATGCTGGAGGGACAGATTCATTTCCCAGAGGCTCCCCTCACTCTGGAATAGAATCCCAATTCATGTTAGACATAGCCCCTCGCTGACCCTCTTCAAGCGAAATCTGGATGCGTGGATGGGAAATCGCAAATTCACCCCTTGGATCTCTTCTGTGTCCCTGCTAGACAGAAGCACAGTAAACTAATCTTAAAAGGGTACCTTCTGTGACCTACTTTACAGAGACACAGTAGGCTAATCTAATAGGGAGGCGGAAGCCAAATACACTCTGGCTAGGCTTATAAATGCCCTAGGGCAGATAGCCTAGTATCTACCTATGAACCTATAATATTTAATAATGATTTTAATATGCACTATCAACATTTACACTGTTGGAAAAGTCAGTGTCTCCTGAACAACTTTCACATCTACATTTTTAGTCTAGCTATTATAGTTAAAGACTTATATGAACATTTGTTTTCTGTATGGTATTAGAAATGGATTTTCTGAAAATGAGCTCAGGCTGCACTGTTGTTCTTATGGTGGAAGTAAGCAGGTAACATTTTTTGAGCTGCTCCAGAGTGAATGAGTTAATATTCAGTGAGGGCTTCTTACATCCTTTTAATTGGAAAGTCAAAAAACATTAAATTAAAACATTAATCTGGTTCATTGGTAAAGGATTATATAAGGCTTTGTGGCTGGACAGAGTCTTTCACAGCTGTATTAAAACCTGCAGCCAAAATCATAACTTTTCTGCCTGGTCATGGTTCATGTTACCATCCTCTCTATCTCTAAGGGTGCCCATAGAACCCACTTCTTAATTATAAACACCTTCATCTACAGAAAGGCTTTTACCAGTTTGTTAAAGAACCATCAGGTCATGGCAGCGTTAGGGTGCAATCCCACAGGAAATTGTCATAATTCCCTATCTCCTTCCCAAACTTCAAACAATAATCTGGGGTAGCCACAGTCTTCTGAAAAAGGCACTTTGGACTTCAGTAACATTTAACAATGTACTTGAAGTATGTGAAGAAGTTGTGATCATATGGCCACACTTTATTCAAGTTAACTTGTACATAGTTGATTTCCTCTATATAGAGAGCAATTTCTCCTTTTTTTTACACTTCCTAAATATTCAAATTTCTAAGATGCATGGGCACTATGTCTTCACCATTTTTTGATGGAATAGAACTGAGGTGGATACTCGCACAGTTGCGCTGTGCTCTCCACTAGACTTATATAACATGCCAGAGTTGAAAGACCTTCCACCTTTCTTGAAAGAGCAGCCCAAATTTGTCAAGCAAAATCGAAAGGGCATTCAGATTAAAAGACCGAGAATGAAATCCTACTTGTCAGTAATCCCTCTGTTGTCCCATTCTAGCCAACAGATTTCATGTTGCCTGTACCTAAATTCTCTTATATTTCCAAATTTTCAGGCCTAATAGTCTGTTCTTACACCACACTGTTAATGTGATGACCTCTTGAATATTCTTCCAGTCTATTCAACAGCCCAATCCTGGATTTGGTGTTTATGCAAATCTCTTCAGTCCCCAGAGAGATTACAAAGGATTCCAGGGCAGTTTATACCAAATCCTGTATTGAGAGAAGCTTCTTGTATTAGAAGGCCTTCCGAAAGAAGTCCATCTGGTAACTTCAGATATGGGGAAGAGATGACTATTCCTCTTTCTGCCTGATATGGTCAAATGGCATATTAATTCTGGACCATTTTTCCCAAAAAACATCTTCAAAAACTACATCATTGATAAAATACCTCTTAAGAGTTGACTCACTAGTTAGGGATCTGGGAACTCATGTAGATAGTAACTTTGCCTTAAACTGACATATGTCCAAGATAGTAAGCCAATCCTTCTATGTTGCCCAATATATAAGTAAGGGTATGGTATCTAGGTCCAGGGAGTTCATTATGCCACTATACTTGGCCTTCATCAGTATCATCATAGAGTATAATCCCCCTTCGGTTTGTACCTGATCAGTTACCTGCTGCATATGGAACTTTTACAAAGGTTTCTTACACTAAGAATACAGGGCACAGACACAATGTTCTTAGTGGATCACCTCACAGTCCTATTTCTATACTCCATGTCCTACAGACTACTGAGAAATGATCTATGCCTGGCTTACAAGACATCCTTGGACCCTACTCTAATGAACCTTTTGTACATCCGCAAAGAAAACAACATCAAAACTACTAGATCAAAGACCTAAATTTTGCTTGCGATATAAATAGGACATGTTGGAGACACAGATATGTATTACAGAGAATTCACATTGTCTGGAACAGGCTCCCCATCCTGTGAAATAAAGTCCCTGCCTAACTCCTTTTAAGTGTAACTTGGGCTATTGAATGAGAAATCATAAATTCACCCTTTTCTAGTACCTATACCTCTAAACCCGTTCAATTTTAGCCTCTCTGCATGCTAGTTTTATACTAGACATTTGGAGAACTGTCATGGGGTAAGACTGCAAAAAGGTGGTTCTATCACTGATCCAGATAGAGACCCATAAGTCTGACTAGTATCAGCTGTAAAGGCATGAAGCGTATAATAGTTGAACCTATTAATGATAGCAAAGGAAACCTTCAGTCCCTTGATCTAAATTAATATAGTTTTAGTAAATATGGATTCTATTTACTCCATTTAATCATCTTCTTCATGATACACTATGTCTACAACACCTATATAGAGACTAAGGTCTTCAATGCAATTTCCCATGCAGGTATTATAAACAAGCTCAACCAACTTAATGGTAACTCCTGCTTTGCCTACTGGATAACCAAATGACTTACAGAGACTGCATGCAGTATTCAAAAACACCTATCTTCTTCTGGGCTAATCCTGGGTCCACTCCCATGCATTCAACACATCAGCCAAGGAGCATTCTACAGCACTCATTGTTTCTGTAGCAGGTACGGGTTTTATGGTATCAGGTTGCTAGTACAATGCCCAAACCTCCTCAGAAGGTACACCACACACTCAGACCTAGGGCCAATTTAGAGTGTCCAATCCACCTACTGCATGTCTTTGGAATGTGGGAGGAAACTGGAGTATATGGAGGAAGCCCGCATGAACACAGGAAGAACATGCAGACTCCACACAGAAGGCACACAACCTGAGAATCGAGCCAGAGAACCTCTTGCTTTGATGCAACAGCACTAACCACTATACCACTGTGTCCATCCCTTCTGGGCTAATGTTAAAACAACATTTACTGAAAAGGCTTCTGTGTTTAATTTTGTTTTACCATTATGTGCAATAAAATTAAAATTTGACTATGAACTTTTATAGAAGATATTTAACAACACTTTAAACAATCCTCAATCTGACTGTGTTCATCCCCAGTATAACATGTGCACTTGCTATCACCCAAATGAAGTTATGCAACACAAGGAGCTATAAGAAGTATGTATGCATATTTTTTACACATGTATAAAGACACACATTCTATATGTAAAGACTTGCAGGTTATGTTTTGTTCATATATTTTTAGCCTGTATACTTTTAATATATATTACTATCGCTATTTGCTTTGTAAAGCTTGTATAGTATATTGCAACAGTTATTTGTCACGTGAATCTTTTCTCCCCAGGCCTCCACTGAAAAGAGATTCCCCTTGCCAGTCTAACAATCCTGGTTATAAAATGAAAACTAAATAAATACAATTTTTGAACTTAATTGCAATAGGTACTTAAGTTGACTTGTACATTTCAGCTGCAAAATTGTCAATGTGATTGTTACCTTGCTTTAACCTGTAAATGGGGACTTGTAGTTTTGTGAGTAGAAGTTTTGAGGGGGTGGGGGTTGGCATAATGGTTAACATGTTTACCTCAAAGACACAGGGTACAGGGTTTGATTCTTAACTTCAAGGGAAATTGTCTAGGCTTAAAATGGCCTGCACAAGGAGCTATCCTGGTACTTACCTATGAGTATATGTGCACAAAGTAAGAGTAAATGGGGTCTGCCTGAGAACAGGAGGTAAACTATTCCATGCTTGACTTCCCATTTTTTTTTTTTTGGAATCATCATTAAGTAAGGGATCAGTACATGACAACCTGAATGTACCTCTTTGACTCAAAAGAGCATTACTAGCAGTATCCTTCAGGGCTCTGTCCTAGGCCTCCAGTTCTTTACTATCTACTTTCCAATGTCAAAGGGCGAGTCAAAAGGCCATAGCTGAGTATGATGAAGACTGCAAACTGAGTGCCATCATAGACTCCCCATGGATACTCATATTTATTCCAAGAAAGGATTGACTGTGCTAATGACTGGTGTACCGACTACAGGCTCAAGTCAATGTGAAAGAGCAGACTGGTTTTATTTGGGAACTAATATTTCCCTAGTTCATGCTATATTCTGGACACCCCCCCATAAAATTATTATTTCTGTCAGAGATGTTGGTAACTTAATCAACAATGAATTGTCCTTGGACTTACCATGTTTTAGTCACAGTCAAGAAGTCATTCTGTCTGGCAAAGTTAATTTCCAGAGGCATTTCCTGTAGGAATAAAGGAACTTATATTTTATGTTTACATATCCCTCATCAGACATACCATAAGTACAGTGCCTTCTTCTGCTTGCACTTCTCCAAACATCTTGCTCATCTAGAAAGCCTCTAGTATTCCATACCAAGAAAACTATTGGGCTGAACTCCCTAAGCTGCACTGATCCATTAAAAGCCTTTTAACTGTGTTCTATCTCATGGGTGGCTGCAGTGGTGCAGCGGTTAGCATTGCCACCTCAGAGCAAGAGGTTCTCTGGTTCGATCCTTGGCTGGGGTGCCTTCTGTGTGGGGTCTGCATGTCTTCCTGTGGTCACGTGGGTTTCCTCCAGCTGCTCCGGTTTCCTCCCACATCCCAAAGACATGCTGTAGGTGGATTGGACACTCTAAATTGACCCTAGGCGTGAGTGCATGTGCCTGCTGTGGAAGGTTTGGGGCTGGGCTGGAAACTCAACATCGTAAAACTCCACTGCCAATCATGACCGGACAGGTGATCCACTGTGGCGACCCCTAACTGGGAAAAAGAAGAAGAAGAACTGTGTTCTATCTCATACACCCTCCTTTGTGGGAATCTATACATAGCCTTCTGCATGCTGAAAGATCCTGCCCTGCTTGAAATCATTCATCTATGCAAGACTAATAATATCAGGCACACTCAAACCAAGGACCTTAACCTTAATTGGCACATGAATAAGACCTACTGGTATGACAATATCTAAGCCAGTACAACCACTTCTTATAGAATAGGCTTTCACTACATGTCAAGCAAAGTAACAGTTCAGCTACCTTTAGGATCAGTCTCAATCATTGCAATGGTGTTCATAAGTTCACCCCTTTGATATGTACTATGGCTTTCTTTGACTGGGGCATCTAATAATTCTCAAGTATGTTGTTGTTTCACTGGCTCTCATTAGTCATCCAGACTGCATGCCTAGTTGGTGCCTGTGAACCTATGAATTAATCTGAGGCATGTCTGCCTGAAAAGAGGGGCTAGACCATTACATAATTTGCCAATGAAAACAGGATGCTTGGCTTCTGAAAATGATTTCTGGATTTGGGAACAAATAAGATATTAATAGTTGACAACCTGGGGATGTGCTGGGATTTGTGCCACCTGAGTCTTATGCAACAAAGTAAGGAGCCATGGTGGTTTATGAACGAAGGCTATCTGCAAATATAACAAATCTGAATAACATAGCTTACAAGCAGGTTACAGTTTCACCAAACCAACGCATTCAAACCAGCTCAAGTAAGCACATTAATTAATTTCAAAAATTCTACTTTTATTACACATAATGCTAAAACAAAATTTGATGTGAAAGCTTTTAGGTTCATGGGTTCATAGGTGTGTACTAGGCTAATGGCCCTGGAGCCTTTACAAGCCTAGCGCATAGGATTACCCTGGCATTGTGCCACCGGACCTTAGTTCCCAGTGCCTCTGTCGAGTAGAACCACTGGAGTTATCCCTGGGGTGAACTTTCTATTTCCCATCCACTCATCAAGATTTCTCTTGAAGAGGGCCAGTGAGGTGTTCTGCTTGACATGTATGGGAAGTCTGTTCCAGAGCATGGACAGTCTCTGGGTTATGAACCTGTCCGTCCAGCATGTTTTGTTGATTGTGGTAATGAGGTTGAGGTCTCTGAAGCGTGTGGTGTGGAGGGATTGGGATCTCTTTAGATGCAGCATTTCTAACAGAGCTGGGTCAGACAACACTTTGTAAGTCAAGCAGAGATCGCCTCTAAGTAGGCAATATGAGACAGAGAATAGTTGGAGTTTTTTGAGTCTGTCCATATAGGACAAGTGTTTAAGGTCTAGGATCTTCTTTGTGAGGTACTTTTGTGGCTTCTCCAGTTGTTGCAGGTGTCTAGTGAGGAACATGCCAAATGAGGCATTGTATTTGATGACTGGCCTAATGAGGGAAGAGTAGAGGGAGACAATGACCTCTTTCTTCCTGGATGCAAAACCCTTAGTAATGTGATGGGTCACATAGAAGGACTTTCTGACCACAGTGGCAACGTGGTGGTCAAAAGTGAGGTTGCTGTCAACCTGTGTTTGAAAAAATATTTTGAGCTCTCTCTGCTTACTGCTTGCTGTGATGGATCTGCTGTGTTCTTAAGACACTCAGTCTTGCTGGCTGGATTCTGCTAAAATTCAAAGTCTGATTATATTTGCATTCACAGTCTGTTGCATACAGAAACTTGCAGAATATACACTGATGAGAGAATATACTTTGCAGCACTTGTCATTAAGAGCAGTAACCAATAACTTTTATAATAAATAAAACTGGACAAATGTTGCAGCTTAAAAGTACTGTTCCAACTTTACTTCTCATATAGTACAGATGATGTGAGAGATATAACATTTACCTTGGGACTTGTGTCCCTACCAAACCTCTCACATAGCTGGATTTATACAGCTCTTTATATACAGTTTTAGTCCTGTAGAAACAATACTAAGCTTCCTTGTTTAACAATGTCTTGTAAGAGACCAGCTTTTCTGACAGTGTGAATATCCTGTAACAGTGTCCTGATGTCCATGTAGAAAAACATATTTTTGAGGAAACACATTGTTCTGTATTCTATTTGGAGAATTGCTTATCCTGTCTTGTGCCATCCTGTTTTTCCATGCAGAATAACATGTCATTGCTCTTTAAAAGCAGATTTTGCATTTTTGTTCTTGCATACATCCTGTTTGAGTCTGTAAGGGAAAAATGTCCATTCTTTAAAAGCAGATTTTGTATTTTTGCTCTTGCATACATCCTGTTTTGAGTCTGTAAGGGAAGAATGTCCATTCAGCAGATTCCTTTTCCAAGCCATGGTCATTTAGTATGACTGCTGATCACATATTATTTAAACTTTGTTTCTGCATTTAAGCAAGCCTTTTCTTTCAGCATATTTACAACATAATTAATTTCAGATTTATATTCATAAAATCTAACAATTCCCTCTGTTTTTAAACATACTCAATACATTTTATATAGAAAACACAAGAAACAAACCTTTAGTTTGATACAACAAATCAAAATGCAATTTTACATAGTTAATACAATGATATTAAAGTATTACTACCAAAACTGAATGTATTTAACAACTTTTTCTTTTGCAGACCATTCTGTGAAAATATTTTATCAGTTATGAGCTGTGTCTGCTTTAATGTTATTATTATTTATTTATTTTTTTTAACTTGATCAATTTATTCTTTTGCAATCATAGAATTTCATTAACTCTTTGCAGCTGTTAAATTAACTATGAGACAATAACTATGCGCTACTGCAAGCATTTATACACTACTGAAAACACACAATTTCAATGTCATTTGTTAAATTAACTATGAGACAATAACTATGTGCTACTGCAAGCATTTATACACTACTGAAAACACACAATTTCAATGTCATTTTAACCATAACATTGTGGTCATGTCTTTGAACTGCTACAATGTATTCTGTACAGTATGTATTTACACAGACTGTTTGCTATTTATGCATTTCAATCTAGTAGGTACCCTGGACCCATTGTTTTCTTTAAATATGTTTTTTCACACGTATTTATTCCTAGACATTCATTTAATTTGTACTGAATTCTTCTGCATTTGTACATACAAAGACTATAAAGTACATTTAGTCTAATCTTACAGATTTAATAACATTAATATTAAGCAAAATCTTGGAAAATGTTTGTCTCTTTAGAAATATCTAGTGGAACTGATACCATATCCATATGTCCTGTTATTTTAAACTACATACTCAGCAATTAAAAATATTCATGCTTTTTTATACCAACATTGTTTTGCCAAAAACATATTAAAAATAGTGACCAGTCTTGCTATTGCATATCTTTATTCTCCCTTGTATAGCTATAATCAATTTTAAGCCATGTCTTGTTTTTTAAACCATCTCTTGTATAGCTTTACAGTTTAACAGGTTGTAAATACAATTTAATACTAAACAATACAATAATAACCATTATGATAGCAATTAACAACTTGTAAAATATCTTATCCTGTCAGGTTTAATCCAGTTTACCAGTATTTCTAATACACTAATACCTGTTTTTCCCTCTCCCTAAAAGAGTATTGTCAAGAAGGAATGAGATATTTTTTTCCTGTAGCTTTATTTTAGACCCTTATTATTTATTTTTATGTAGCTTTATTTCAGACCCTTGTTGTTTATTTTTCTGTAGCTTTATTTCAGACCCTTGTGTAGTATTGCTTATACAGTCAGTGTAAAACTGAGAAAGTGCCCCTCCCCCTGTAGTACTTCAGCACTGTTTACCTGCCCTATGCTGTGAGAATAGAATGTATGTCAGTCTAACACTATGGTTATACATTTATTTTATTAGGTTACTAAATAAAGCTTTCACTGTATATTACCTCTAGTAGGTATTTACACCCTCCTGCACAATTGTTTTGAACTGTATATATATATATATATATATATACTATAGCCCATTTGCTGGCTGTACTTGATGCAACTGAGTTTTTTTTTGTCCTTTTAACATTTACTTGCAAACAGATTATCAGTGACATCTATGCACAATTGTGGCATTTTATTACAATTACCAAATAGTGTTGCCTGTAAACATTTTAACAATTATGTTTTAATAACAATGATGCTTTAGAAAAACTCAAGCTACTTGCCTGGCAATCAGTCTTGTTGTTTATCTTATCTTTCCAGCATTTCCTGTAACTATTCATTCAGTCTAGGAAGGTCTTAGCTCACATTTCATACTCTGTAAACTATAGTTAATTCTTTTAGCATTTTTCCTTTAATGTGATTGTGATTTGCATAACTATGCATTTATACTACATAAATCAACATCATTTTACAATTACCTTACATGGATTTCAGTATTTTTTTTTTTATCTATTTAACTGTCCTGCAATTAATTTTACAAAAACTGTTTGACTAATACCATCTGTGATTTTATTCATTTTTAAAATTCAGAACTTTAACTGTTTGGTGTTACAAAAAACAAATAGATATTAGCTTAACCAACACATTTATATTTATATTATTTATATTTGCTGTTGTCTGCCTGTTATTCTTGTGTATTGTAACAGATGTACTCTAGATGAAAAGAACACACATGCATGTCTGTCTTGTATATGTATATCTTTATACACGCATGTCATGTCTTGTGACTTTAAATTTTTACTCATCTATTTTTATTTAATTTTATACACTAGAACAGTTTTGTTTACCTTTTGACTGTGCTAATGAATGGCATTCATATGCTTTACTTTACTGTAGTACTGATAGATGTCTTGCTTTAACTGAATGAAAGTAAAACATTTAAGAATGATTTGTCCAGACATCAGATCCTACCATCCTACCATGTATGTTTAACCATTTTCAAAACATAAACATATTATAAAATATATTTCTTTTGCACAGATTAGCTGTGTATGTAGGAAGTTCCCAGTCTCTGTCAGTTCAGCTAATTTATTTCCTTTATCCTGCAACTGCTGTTGAATTTCTAGTAATGTTGCATGGTCTTTCTGACATTCTTTAGTAAGCTGTTCTGCTGAATTTGAAACTCCTATGCACTTTTGAAAAGATGTATGTATAACTTGTCTAAGCTTCCTGAACTCATTGTGTCTGTCTTTTAGAAGTTTACTACATTCCTTTGTAACAAAATGTACTAGGGGTTCTATCAGTAACTGATTTGACTCGCATGTGGTGACAGGACATAACTGTTCAACATCAGAATGTAATGGAAACACTTTACCCTTAGTTAATTCTTCAGATCTGTCTTTACAGTCTATTTTTTAGCAATATGATGCAATATTATTTTATGACATAATACACAAAATGCAGTTTTTGTTGAATCACACAATAAACATTTGTCATATTTCACATGGTTTTCTATGAGATACCAGTCAAATATTGTAATACATTTGCATAATGCCTTACTATCAACCTGCCCTAATAAGGTTTTACATTTACTAATGTGCTGTGTATACCAACATAGCATTTTTTTACATTTGCTTAAATTATGCATGAAAATATCCATACTGTCGAATAGCAACCATACTAAAAAATGTGACGTAGAAAAAAGTCTTACCAGTGAGCAAGAAAACAGGTGGTTAGGCTGTTGTTGCAGATGGCTGGAAATTTTTCAAAGTCACTTGAGAAGCTGGGAAAGCACAACAGGCAGTGGACTGATGGGCTAGTGGATATCCCCCTTTTCTTGAAGAATTTATGGCACTGCGAATTTCTTGAACTAGTCTCACTCCGGATTGTAGACGTCTAAAAAACTTTACTACTGCAAGCTGCATAAACTGGAATACTTCTGTTTAGGATTTACACATACGTACAAATGTTAGTTACTGCAATTTAACTGAAGTGACCCTCTGCAGGGCTTACCATCACTCCTTCTGTGTTTGAATGCAGATTGTAGGTTCAAATGCAGGCTAGCTTGCCATTGAAAAATTATATGGTGCTAGTCACTCCTGCCTGGCTCGCCATTGAAAAAATATTTTGAGCTCTCTCTGCTTACTGCTTGCTCTGATGGATCTGCAGTGTTCTTAAGACACTCAGTCTTGCTGGCTGGATTCTGCTAAAATTCAAAGTCTGATTATATTTGCATTCACAGTCTGTTGCATACAGAAACTTGCGGAATATACACTGATAAGAGAATATACTTTGCAGCACTTGTCTTTAAGAGCAGTAACCAATAACTTTTATAATAAATAAAACTGGACAAACGTTGCAGCTTAAAAGTACTGTTCCAACTTTACTTCTCATATAGTACAGATGATGTGAGAGATATAACATTTACCTTGGGACTTGTGTCCCTACTAAACCTCTCACATAGCTGGATTTATACAGCTCTTTATATACAGTTTTAGTCCTGTAGAAACAATACTAAGCTTCCTTGTTTAACAATGTCTTGTAAGAGACCAGCTTTTCTGACAGTGTGAATATCCTGTAACAGTGTCCTGATGTCCATGTAGAAAAACATATTTTGAGGAAACACATTGTTCTGTATTCTATTTGGAGAATTGCTTATCCTGTCTTGTGCCATCCTGTTTTTCCATGCAGAATAACATGTCATTGTTCTTTAAAAGCAGATTTTGCATTTTTGTTCTTGCATACATCCTGTTTGAGTCTGTAAGGGAAAAATGTCCATTCTTTAAAAGCAGATTATGTATTTTTGCTCTTGCATACATCCTGTTTTGAGTCTGTAAGGGAAGAATGTCCATTCAGCAGATTCCTTTTCCAAGCCATGGTCATTTAGTATGACTGCTGATCACATATTACTTAAACTTTGTTTCTGCATTTAAGCAAGCCTTTTCTTTCAGCATATTTACAACATAATTAATTTCAGCAACAAAAAATTAGTGAGTGCACCATGGGTTGAAGCCTGAAAGCAAGTTTATCAAATAAATCCAGTAGGTCTTCTTTAAAATCTTCGTTTATTGCAAAGAATAAAACTGCAGAAAGTAGCTAGTTGTGAGTGCTTTCGCGTTGTTACCCAACGCTTCATTCAAGACCTACTGGATTTATTTGATAAACTTGCTTTCAGGCTTCAACCCATGGTGCACTCACTAATTTTTTGTTGCTGATTTATTGTTACTAAGGAGAGTGCTTCACCTGGCAGTGAGTTTTTTCTTTATTCAATAATTAATTTCAGATTTATATTCATAAAATCTAACAGTGTTCCCAGATCTCTTATAACGCCATGTTGAGTGGACTGCCATCTATGTGGTAATTCAAGGGAACTGTTTTTTTCCCAAGGGGGATGATGACATATTTTTTGGCATTGAGCTTAAAGCCATGGTTCTGACACCAGTCGTTGGTGTCAGTGCAGCCTTTCTGTAGGATGTCAACATCACTTGGGCAGTTAATAATAGGTCCCAACTTGCAATCATCTTTGGACTTTGTCAGCCAAAGTCCCTTTGTGTTGGCCTGGACTTCAGAAAAGTAGATACCAAACAGGAGAGGACCCAGGACCGAACCCTGTGGGTCTGCAGTCTGACTACAACTACTTTCACACTGTGGGTTCTATCTGTGAGCAAGTTTGCAACCCACCTTGTGATATAGGGGTTGATGCCTAGCTTAGTGAGTTTTTTTTATGATTCCTGAGTGGGGAATGGTATCAAAGGCCTTGGCCAGATCAAGGTAGGCTGTATGAACCACCTTGCCTTCATCCACATTTCTGGTGACTGACTCAAAAAAGTCGACCCAGTTGAGCAGGCATGATCTAACCTTCACAAAACCAAACTGTATAGGATCCAGAGTTTGGAGATTCCCTATATAGATGATGTTCTGAAGAAATCTAGATTCACTAGATGAAAGCGCTCAACTAATAGTGTCATCGTTGGTGCATGTTTTTTTAATAAAAGAAACTAACTGCAGTACTATCGTGGTTCCTGACTCGTTGAGCTGTGTTGGGCTTACAAGTTGTGAGCTATATCCTTGTTTATTAGGTCCATGATGATGCATTCCATACCTTTGCATATCAGACTCATCAAGCTAATGGGGCAATAGTTTTGTATTTATTTTTGTTTTACCATAATATACAGTAAAATGGACATTTTTGAACTTAATTGCTGTGGTTACTAGAGATGGCTTGTGCATTTTAGCTGTAAATTTATCAGTATGGACATCACCTAATGTTAACCAGTTGTGAATAAGAGTAAAAATCATAATATTTACAGTAGCAGTGATTTGATGAGTCTTTGGAGACAAGTGAACTCTGGCACTGTAAAGCCAGCTATTTTTGAGGGTCTATATTATAAAACTGAATGTTTAGGTTGTTGAACACCTAAACGGCGACACCTAAATGGCAAAAGCTGAAAAGCGCGAACTGCCACTTCCGCAAATTTTTTCACAGGGAAAAAATTCACTTGGCCGGCGGACAGGAGAACAAACCTTCAAACCCCCACACTCCCCCTAACTAAATATACCAACTTCGAAATTGCTCTACACTAGGGAAAAGGGCAAATTTCTGATGACGGCCAAGCAAATTTTTTTCCCTGTGAAAAAATTTGCAGAAGTGTCCGTTCGCAGTTTTTAGCATTCACTGTTTAGGTGTCGATGTTTAGGTGTTCTACAACCTAAACATTCGATTTTATAATATAGACCCTTTTTTGACATGTTTTAATGACAACAGTGTTAAAATGTTTGTCAGA
The DNA here is from genome assembly GCF_019279795.1 of Protopterus annectens. Taxonomy (NCBI): domain Eukaryota; kingdom Metazoa; phylum Chordata; order Ceratodontiformes; family Protopteridae; genus Protopterus; species Protopterus annectens. The sequence continues at coordinate 776,146,903 of NC_056741.1, read as the reverse complement.
TTTAAGCTGATTGTCAAAGCTAAAAAGTAAAGGCTTTGTGGAAATGTTTTTTTTTTCTTTGACAAAAATGTCAAGAAGCATTAAAGAATTAATGGGATGATTACAATGGGTGGGTTTGCAGTTTACAGATTAAAAAACATGGATTTTTTTTATTGGCATTAAATGAAAGTCAAAAACAGGATAACTGTTTCTGAATATTGCATGTAGTTCAGAGTGTACTCTAGACCAAATGTCTGCTAGATGGTTGAATCATCAGCATGCTGAATCAATTTTTAACCTTTCAGATATTCAAGCTTGCAACCTACTGGCCTCCAAGAAGTAATATATCAATATTATTTTGAAAAAAAAAGGTGATGACTTACTCCTTCTAACTGTAGGGAGAGCTTTTCCCATAATCTTAGAATGTGTTTTGTAATATATCTGTCCTTTTTGTATAGTTTATTTGTTTTTAGTATAAGGTTCCCAGTTTGGTGTTAGCTTCCCCAGCACTGCATTCTAGGCATAGGCTTTCAAAGAAAACGAAGTCAAACTTTGCCTTATAGACCAATCAGTGGTCACATCTTAGTAATCTACAAGACACAAAATATAATGACAGTTCCGCAAACCTTTCTGAATAGTTCAAGTTTTCCAGTCATATGACCTTTCTCATTAGAAATTGCTGTACCTTTTTGCATTCTTTTGGTTGGCTCATAACTCTGGATAAAGCCAAACATAATGTGAGGCAAATGCCCAAAAATCAAGGACGGTTTATAAATATTACTGTAATTCACTTAGAATGTTAACAGAATAATAAAAGGTTTTGCTTCAACATGCATTTTTGAACAATAAGAAATATCAGCCTTTAATGAGTATCATTTATTGACTGCAATCCTCAATGATTTACCAAAAGGTCAAAAAATGTATGAGCAACAAGGCAAAAAATGGGTAAAATACAGTCTTTCTTCAAAACCAGGGGTTGTTGAGAGGTATGTTGCTTTGTGCTTTGTGAAAGGAACAGTAGCACTCTAATAAGTCTGATCCATAGAGTTACTAGATATGCCTTTTAGAATTATGCAGGTTGCAGAATACACTTTTCCTGGTAGACTCCCATGGATCAAGGCTATTATGATGGTGTCATTTTTTTTCTGATCATTTATTTTTAATCATAATTTATGTCTACCTTTTCCAAGTTTCATGTTACTATATTTAGTGACATTAAGGCTGAGGTAAGTACTGTTGCAACAAGTGTGAAGAACGTCAATATATTTTACTGAAGTAAATATATTACCCAGTTTGAAGTTATTATCATATTTTGCTGTCCATGGCCCAAGATCCCTGTAACACTACCAGTATCCCCTGCTTGGATAGACAGGTAACCCCCCCCAACTCAGTTGCTGCATTCTGTTGCTTTACCAAAGTTCTACTGATTGAATTACATATCGATTACATTTAGTGTTTGCATCAGTTATTTCCTAAATTGTATCAAAGTCTTAGCCAGGTCAAGGTAAGCAGTATGCATGTCAGCTGTTCATCGAGTGCTGTTGTTACTTCATCAAGGAATGCCACAAGATTCAAAAGAAAGATCTACTTTTAGCATACCTATTCTGTTCCATATGTTACAGAAGTAGGCCCCCTGTCTCATGTTGGACAAGCTACATTATGAGTTGTTCCGTCATTTTACATACAATGCCAGTTGTTGATGTGCCTGAAATTGTTTGGGTTTGATTTCCTTCTCCTCCCCACACTTTCTAAACTGGTACAACTGTAACCTGGTACCATAGATCAGGGAGATGCTAATATGTTAACATTTGTTTAATATGATATGTAGGAAACTAACAGGAATATTATATGTTTCCATGTTATTTAACTTTGTCATTTTACTTATGGCAGCAGTTATCATGTCTAGTTATGTGAGGGATGTCATCTCTTGTCTACAGAGCATAGTCATGTATTTTTATTTATTTTTATTTTCTATTTCTTTACTGGGTTAGTCTGACTGGACACAAGGTAACCATTTTCAGCGGATGCCCGGGCGAAAAGCTCCAATTACATAGTAAAAAATTATAAAAATAATCAAAATAATAAAACAATTGTACAAACATAGCTATTTTCTACAAAGAGCATAGAACATATAAAAGGAGTAAAAGTCAGAGTTTTTTTAATTGATGGAGCATGCAGTGGTTAGAATATTGAGAAACAATTAAACAAGATATTATACAACAAATATAGAATTGTTTGAACATAAATTCAAAAAGAAGTTTCCATAGACAAACAGGGTCATAAATTTCTTTCTGCAAGTACATTCACTAGACCCTGTCACTGGCCAATCACAACATGTCACAGTCACTATTTTCCCTTTCAGATTTCTGATGTAATTAAAGAATGTCTTATTATTGCCTTCAACCTTTAAGACCTGTTTGAATTGAAATCTGGATAAAGGAAGATTGGATAAGAAAAGACAGTACTGTCTGCACTTTATCTAGACTTGTTTTTATGTCTGTGATACATTTTGAAAGCTAAGCAGTCCCTCTTTTTTGTTCAAACTAATGGAATTAAGTAGGTAAACGACTGTGCTGAAATAGTCAGTGGCTGAATATTCCAGATACGACCATTTCATCAAGAAAACACAGAGATATCAAAATATAGTTAAATAAAAGATCTGAACATTCAAAATGATTATGATTGTACTTTGGATTGTACTTTCACATAACTCTCATAGCTAGTAATAGTATAATGTTGACTATTCAGTAGTGTATTTAAAATTAGAAGCATATTCTATGTTGGGGGCATGCAAAATATCTTTGGTGAATAGGGTTATCACATACCGAGTAAGTGATAAATTCAAAGTCTCTATAGATGCTTTAGTATAAAAGGGAGTGAGCCGTGTGACTTGTAGGTGATGTCAGATATTGAACTGCAAGCATCTTCAATGTAAAAAAAAAAAACTTTTACAATAAATAACAATGCTAATTAGCAAATAAATGTGACACATGGTTTAACAATAGGTATTCATAACTAGTCTACAGAGCATGGTTGTTATATGATTAGGATTGTCCATTAATCTATCTCTCCATTTTCTATCTATTCTGTTTGAACATAAATTCAAAAAGAAGTTTCCATAGGCAAACAGGGTCATAAATTTCTTTCTGCAAGTACATTCACTAGACCCTGTCACTGGCCAATCACAACATGTCACAGTCACTATTTTCCCTTTCAGATTTCTGATGTAATTAAAGAATGTCTTATTATTGCCTTCAACCTTTAAGACCTGTTTGAATTGAAATCTGGATAAGGAAGATTGGATAAGAAAAGACAGTACTGTCTGCACTTTATCTAGACTTGTTTTTATGTCTGTGATACATTTTGAAAGCTAAGCAGTCCCTCTTTTTTGTTCAAACTAATGGAATTAAGTAGGTAAACGACTGTGCTGAAATAGTCAGTGGCTGAATATTCCAGATACGACCATTTCATCAAGAAAACACAGAGATATCAAAATATAGTTAAATAAAAGATCTGAACATTCAAAATGATTATGATTGTACTTTGGATTGTACTTTCACATAACTCTCATAGCTAGTAATAGTATAATGTTGACTATTCAGTAGTGTATTTAAAATTATTATGATTATTAAAATGTTTAGTGGTACACTCATGTTTTGTCTGTCCAGTTATCCTTTGTATACAATCTACTCAAAATTTGTTTGATTAAAAGAAATGTTGAGTAGTAACTATTAAACTGTTGCATTAAGTTTGTATTGTACATTGTGCAATCTGTTTTCATGGATTCTTATTGATTTTTTCTAATTTTCGGAATGCATTTTCACATGATTACACGCTTTCTGAAGACTGCCTTTAGTGTCCTGGTGTAATTTTCAGAGTGCCTGAGTCTGATGGCACACTTGTAATAGTATGCCCTCATGGGTCTGCACATTTTTGGTGTGCTTGAGTCTGATAGTGTGGCAAAGCCATTCAATGTCCGATAGCTCAACCAACAGAGAGTCCTTGAGGCATACATTTATTTTCAATTGGAGTCCTCCAAATCTATTATGAGTTTTGATTGAAAAAAAGAGATTACCTGCCATAAATGACAGCTGAAAGCAACACAGTACAGCAGAGATAAAACATGATGCTACAATCTATGACTGCTGTGTATTAGCAGGAAGTGCAGAGCTGATGAGTAAAGCTTCATATGCAGGCAGCCTAGAAGCTAGGATCATGAGCAGACTGGATGTGTATACTTCCTTTCCAAGTTCTTGTCTTATATGTACTGCAGGAATAACCCATTATGTTTAATCAGGAATGAAAACTGACCAGAGACTGAATATTTCATATCATAGTCATAAAGTTATGTATGAGATCAGATCAGAGGTCATTTGTATCACTGACACAATTAATAAGGTGGCTAACATTGCTAGGAACTGACAGTCCTCATACACAATTAAAATACAGACTGCACTTCAATTTATATATAATGAATCTGAACATCATTTTGTGTCATTAGGCAGGTGATTTGCTGTTTGTACTCAAATTTGGAAAATGTTCTGGTTTAAATCCAGACTAATCAGAACTAATGAATGCTTTTATCAGGCTCTGGTTCCTGATAATAAGTATTAAGGCATTTGGAGTGAACTTTACTCTCATCTGCACTCTGCATCTCGTAATTTTAAAAGACTTTCACAAATACACTTTATGGTCGTTTCTCACCCTACAGTTTATTCTAGTAAACAATCACCATATTTGTCTTTGGCACATTAATCATATTTTCACTTATTACAGTCCTCTTCTGTGTGTTTTCAGGAATGAGAATGAAAACTGCGTTCCCTGCAAAGACTGGGTCATTTCTTTAAGAATGTTAAAGAGTATTTCAGAGAAAGACTCTTACATTTTGGTGGTATACCAAAATCACAAAACAGTAAATGTTTGTGTAGGACCACCGTATTGTCTGACTATGCTAGGTGTTCAGTTCAAATTATAAACTGTAGTACCTTCCAAAAAGTGGAGAGTGCTGTATAAACCTGACCGCCACATCTTTTAAGAAAATCAAATCATGTAAGCAACATTTTCTGCACACAGGTAGGTAGGTATTCAATGTATCAGTATATCAGATGTAGCTTTGACACTATCTACTAGGCCAGCAATGTTCACTTGGTTGATAACTATCATTTATTAATCTGGCATGCAATTGGTGTAACCAATAAACTGACTAGAATCCTTTCAGAAAATATCTGACAAGAGGTATTTTAATGTATGTTAATACTACATTTCTGTACCTCAGCAGTGATTACTAATATCAGTTAAATTCTTAAATAATAGCAGAGAGGGCAAGGAATCCAAATTCATTTGTTGTTTAGTTATTAATGTGCTATACATGTGCAACTTTAGATGTTAGACAATAATTCCTGGCTGACGCCTTCACTGTGTACCCTCACTCATTACACAATTTGGATGTAAGCAATTTTTTTACGTCTTACTTTGACACCTTATGGTAATGGGCTATAAGCTAAAACTGCTGAATTATATCAGCCATTTTAAGTAGCTAGTAGTCATTAAAATGCATGTTAATGGTCTCAGGGTGATCTTGATATACACGAACATGAATGGCTCTTATGACCTATTATGACCAATTTCTTTTTTAGAAGTTTATTTAACTAACCTCACACAGAAGAGTCCACTAAAAAGCAGCATATAAAAAATTAGACAAGATAGTGTTTTAATGAATGCATGTATCTGTCTGTTTGCTAACCGGGTTGGTGGTATAATCAAGTGGCAGTATTCAGCCACGGCCCTATCTAATGGTACAATATAAACTATATAAATATTTACAGTAAGCAAATATATGACAGACAAATGCATGAGTGAGAAGTTTATGGCATTTTTGAAGGAAGTTCTAAATATTACAGTTTCTGGGGCTATAACCAGGGCATCATATGTCCAGATGTGATCTGATGACAGGCCAAGACTTACCCTTTCATATACGATGGAAGGCTGATACACACAGACCGGGTATGAGTGTAAAGAATCTTTGAGTTGTAGTGAACAAACCTTGCTAACAAATTTAAATATGTTAGAAATGAATTAGTGGCAACATGTTCTATTCAGTGATTCACATTTCTTGTGTCACATCAGAGTTGAAGTAACATTTAATTTGCACTAACCCAGACCATGGCTGGACATGTCCCAACAGTGTCACACTAGCTCTCGTGCAGACTCGACTACTACATTATCAACCTCTGTTGGCAGTATAATCTGTTTCCATGTACATATGTGACTACAAAAGAGTAGCAGGGATGTTAACAGATGGTAGTGATCAAAGTGATGTATTAGCCAAACTAATCAATGATGAAAGGTACCTATAGCAAACACTGTAAAAGGATCACAGATGGGTCACTGAATCAGTCATATTGAGCTTTATGTCTTCCGTAGCCCGGAAAATTCTAAGTTAAGGCCACCCACCCAAGTTAAGTATCTAATCATTTTTGGCATCCATAATTGTACTAAAAAAGATGGCTAAATAAGACAAGCCAGGTAGACCAATAGAAAACCTTTCTTTTTTGAGTCTCTGCTTTTAGTTGCATGCTTTGAAATTTGTATTCTGATCAGTATATTGTACAATTTTTGCATCTACACCTGTAAAATTCACAATATGCAAATGTTTTATAAGTGAAGAACCAATGATCTCTGCTTTGTTGTATCATATATACATAGAGAGAGAGAGGGAGAGAGAGAGCGGGAGAAGCCTAACCTGACATTCTCTGTCAGCCATGACATGTAACTTCAAATTTCAAGAACCATTTCATTCTTCTTACTTCACAGTCATATTCAAATGGCAAAAAATTTTGAAGGTAACATGTTAAAAACATTAATAAGTAGCGATGTAGAATTTGGCCTAGGAAAGATTCTCAATTATAAATTAAAATATCATTTGATCACCCTAGCACCATTATTCATACTTATGTTCCCTTTGTCACTTAACTTTGCAATGAAAGTCAAAATATCTTTCCAATTTCTATGGTGCTGCTTGTCGGCATAAGGTCAAATTTTAAATCATATCTATATTGTAAGTATTTTATGTGTTATTCTGTCACAACAGCCATACAGTGCCATATTATTATTGTTATTATTATTATTATTTTGAACAAAATCAAATCTAGGTCAGATTCATACTAAGTACATCAATGCTGTGAACATTTTAAACTCTCATAGGTTCATAGGTTCATAGGTTGATACTAGGCTAGCAGCCCTAGGGCCTATACAAGCCTAGCCTTAACAACTCTGTGGTATTTCTTCCCACAATATTTACTTCCCTGGACCCCTGTCTAGCAGGACAACTGACGTGATCCCCAGGGTGAATTTCCTATCTCCCATCCAATCTTCAAGGTTCCTTTTGAAGAGGGCCACAGAGGCGCTCTGCTTGACATGTATGGGCAGTCTATTCCAGAGTCTGGGGAGTCTCTGGGTCAGGAACCTATCCCTCCAGCATGTTTTGTTCATTGTGATAGACAAGGTTTAGATCCCTGAAGTGTCTGGCTCTGAGGGATTGGGATTTCTTTAAGTGTAGCATGTCCAACAGCTCTGGGTTTGACATGACCTTGTATGTTAAGCAGAGATTGCCTCTGAGTAGACGATATGTGAGAGAGTATAGCTGGAGTTTTTTCAGATGGTCAGCATTGGGCATCTGCATTAGGCCTGTGATTCTTTTAGTGAGGTATTTCTGTGGTACACCTGAGCTGCTGATAAATATGAAAGAACAGAGTTTACTAATACAACTTATGGTGTTATTACTTTCTATTTATGCCTGTTAAACCACAGTTACAAAATGCGAGCTCCCAAGGTACGACAAGTCAAAACCACCCACCTAGAAATATATAAAATAGATGTAGAATGAAGTATGAAGAGTAAAAATCAATTAATTTTATTTAGTACACACAAAAAAAACAAGGCGAGTGTTTGCATAAATCCGGTGTAAAGCGCAAAAATATATAAACTCCAGAACACAGAAAAACACCGGAACACACAACCTCAGAAAAAGCTTTTAATTAAGAAAGTAAGCACTTTCATGATAAAATCGCTTCATCAGACTGCCATTACCAAAATTAACCAAACAGATATACTATCCAACAGCCTATCAACACACAACAGCTTCTAATAGCCAATAAAATTATGCAGCAAATCAAGAAACCTAAGGAGTTTAAAATACAAGAACAACATTAAGAAACAAAAATAAAAAATAACATGATAACCACTCTACATATTAATGTTTCAATTTACGTGCTGGAAGAAATGGTTTCAGTGTAACAGCATCACTAATGCCTGATGATTTATCAGCTCCAAACTGAAGAATCCACTTCTGTTTGGCTGACTCAGTCCTGTTTTTTATGTCACCTCCTCTAATATTCTCAGTAAAAACTTAAAGCATGAAAAATCTGAACATATGTTGTAACCCATTATTCATAACATATTTTGCCAGGCATTATTCTCTTTTCCATTCCTAATATCCCCAACGTTCCAAAATACGCTCTTTAAAAGAGTGATTGGTCTTCCCAATATAAAACGCATGACATAGCACAGAGTAGTTAAAATAACTATATTGCGGGTTTTACAATCAGCATAGAACTTACATTCAATCAAAAAGCCTTCCTTTGGATGTCTGTAACTAAACCCTGTGTGAATATAACTACAGGCAAAACAATGTCTGCATGAATAAGTCCCTAATCTCTGTGAGTCAGCAAGTGTCATACGTTTATAGGGTCTATAACAAAGTTGTCTGTTTAATGATAAATTATTTCTAAAAGAAAAATTGGGTCTGTCTCTCACTAATGTCCTAAGCTCATCTGATGCTTGTAATATGCTCCAATTTTTCTTAAAGATACCACAAAAGATTCTACCCTTTGATTCTAAAGAAAGCAGATCCTGAGTCTGTACATACAAGTTTATATAGGAAATCAACAAGAAAGAATGCTCTCTTACACAACAACAGTATGTATCCTAGGCATGTTTCTAGGAATGTTGTGAGAGGGCAGGTCCTTAGGATCATGAGGCTACATAACAATGATATTTAGATGGTAGTGGCCTTACAGTAGCTGAAATATGAACTTCTGTCTAGGGGATATTCAGCAAAAAAGCTAGATTATTGTATTAATCAATGTCTTAAGGAAAGAGATGCAAAGGTTAGACCATATTTTTCAGATTGTGTAGATGTCCACAGCATGAGTCAACATACTAACTACAATAACATAAGAGTTCCATTGACATACTCAAGTAATGTCAATATCTTTTGTGATATCTTTAAGAAAAATTGGAACATATTGCAAGCATCAGATGAGCTTAGGACATTGGTTAGGAAGAGATAAGGGAGTGAAATCTTCACCAAACCTGTCCTTTAGCAAGTTTGCTATCTCTGTGAGGTCAGTGTGTGTGAAACTATTGGCCTACCCTTTAGGTTACGTATGTAGCTGTAAAAGGCCTTATGGTTATACTTGCTAAGTTTCTCTCAAAGGAGCCCTTGGAGGATTTAACAAGTTGTCTTATTTGCCTGTTGAGGCTGAGGATGGTGTTTTTCCATTGTTGTGGCCTTGCCTTTGTTTTCTTGGACAGCAACTTTTTGCATTTATTATAAAGTTTGTTGAGGGTGTATGTTCACCATAGTACCTTGTTTTTACTTGGGGCTCTGGCTTTGATTCTTTCTAGTACAGTCGAGTTTATACATTTATGCAAGTGATTGTACAGGGCTTTAGTGTAAGCTTCAGCATAGTTACGACTTCCAGTTTGGGGTGGGGTTTGGAATGCATTTATACTTTCACCTAGGAGGGTATAGTTTGCTTTGGTGAGTTTTTTAGTCTGATTTCACCCTTTGTGAGTTCTGGTGTAAGTGCCAACATGAAAGTGACTGATTTGTGGTCAGTTTTAACTAATGAGCATCTGACAGTTGTGGCAGTGCATCTGTTTGACATGTTGGTGAGGATCAGATCTAGAATATTTGTTCCTCTTGTCATGGTATGGACAATTATTTCCAGAGTATTTGAATTAACAAAGTCAAGGAACTTTTGCACGAGCCAGTTAGAGCTAGCCTAGGTTTCCCAGTTGATGGTGGGTTTATTGAAATCCCCCATAACCAATGTGTTCAGTGAAATTTGGATTGTCTCCAATTTGGTCAAGTAGACTTCAGAGCTGAACTTAAAAAAAATTCCTCCACACCAAATCAAAGCGTACTTACCTCACAGCAGGCCATACCACATAAGTGCCTCTGAGCCTCTAACATTACTCTCGTCAACTACTAGCACCTCCTAGCTCTCCCATCAGCCCCTTCCCTGAATCTCTTTACTTCATAGCATTTCTGCCATGATGTAAACCTAAACTATAACCATGTGAGTAGTAAAATTTGCATTTCTCTCATAAATGATGCAATATCTATTAATTCTTACTGTACATTTTTTTTGTTATATGTTGTTACTTTCTGTTCTGGTTTTGATAAGTACAGCTTACTGCCTCTGATCTCTTTTTTGTTTTCTTCTTCTTTTAGAATTATTTCACCCCATAGCTCTGAACCTCTTAGCACAAAAAACAATCTGGAGAAAGGCAAAAATAATGGGGGGACAAAGCCCTAAAAATAGGGGCAATCTTTAAATACTGCTATTATAAGCTTAGAAAATTGCTAGAATAAACTGTGTTGTGTTACCATGCATTTTCTGATGGATATGAAGTCTAAAACTCAAATACCTGTCATTATTTAATGAAGTCAATCCTCACTGATTTGCCACAAAATCCAGAAAACTACAAGTTTTATGATGAACAGACCAAAAATGTGAGATGAAAATCAGGCAGTTGAGAGATATGCTTCACCCAGACAGTATCGGCAAATGGTCAGCTGGGATCAGTGAACCAACTCAGCAAATGTAAAATAAAATAAAATAAAAAAAATGCATTGACTGGAATTAGTAGACAAAATTGTATAGCATGCAAGATACATGCACACAGTCTTCCACAATGCACAGGATGTTTCCAGTTCATAGATCTTAGGATATGTGATTAAGTCCATAAGCAAATGCAAATGATAACATGTAGGGAAATGAGTGCATGAAGACATATAAATGAAGTAGATAGAAAAGTCGCAGTTCATAGATGTCAGCAGAATCATGGCCCATTGTGCCATATAAGGAAAAAGTGCACGGAAAACCCCCAAAGCAGCAGCTAACATACCTGGCTGAAGTTGCAAAAGTATGTGATGAGCAGCACTAAAAAATTCCAGACATTAGCTACATTGACTGGGTTGAGTGCTATCACAGATCTAGGTCTCATTAGTGTTACTGGTAGTGCTTGATCTACTCTGTCCTCATTGATGACCACATGGTTGATTATCATAGAGTGGACAAGGATATCATCCAGAACTTGGGTTAAGCATTCTGCCCATATGCTGATTCTCAGGGAATATATGGCCTTCCAATACCTGCAAGCTTTTCCTATTCTAGTTGACCAGCGGGAGAAATAAGGAATATTTCCCAGATATCTGCCTCATGGATATTCAACACGTTTCTTAATGATATGCTGCTACATGTTAATCTGCACATATGCTTCCCCACAGCTGAAAAAGAGAGAGGCATTGCTATGCATGGCTTCTATTGTATGGCTTACTTTTGCAAGGTACTGGGTGACATAGACTTCAATCGTGTGGCTTTAGAAGCTTCTCCTGGCCCACAGTCCTCTCTGAGGCACATGGGATCATTACTGAAATGAGTGTGCAGCATCCCCATAGTTCTCAAGATTCCCACATTTGGCATGCATCTGACCTTTGTGTCTGTTTTCTCCACAGTGATTTCCCATAAGGACCTTGTTGGCATTTATGGTGATGTATACAGAATACATGCCAACACATACACACACTATGCATACAGCTTGTCCTCCCCCAAACAAGTCTGCTGTGTTTAACAAGTGATGCTGATTACCCCTTTGAACCCCATCTCATGAACTCTGTAGGCAGCCCTGTGCCCTTTACATTGTTCCACATACATGATCAGCTTCTATACACTACAGGCCATAGTTTATCACTAACTTTTACAAATGTGCAAACCTTAATTTAAAACTATGATATATATATATATATATATATATATATATATATATATATACATACATATATATATATGGATTCACTTTATAACCTCGAAATGTTGCAATATCGAATTTCAGTATCTCGAGACTATAAAACCGAATCCACAAAACACCGACAAACAAAAACCGCGAAACCACATAACCGAAAACACCGCACACACTACACTAAACATACAACACAACACCCACATCACAACATAAGCAAAAAAACAACACACATACACAACTCACACACACATAAGCAGGGGAGCAAGCCACCCTGCATGTCATGGACTGCACCCCACACCCCATACTTATATATACTAACTCCGAAATCACACAAACACAACACAAAAGCTCACACACACACATTGTCCAATCTCACACACACTCTAACTCCCACTCAAAACCCTTACAAAACACTCACTTACCTGACATAACACCTACATCCAAACATGGCACCCGCACCAACAAAACACAAACCCGACATTACATAGCGCCATAACCACGAATTCTACATATTTTCGACATACGCCAAATTATTAACGTTCGCTATTTTATTCGACTTTATAGCTTCGAGATACTGAAATTCGACATTTCAGTATTTCGATGTTATAAAGTGAACCCATATATATATATATATATATATATATATACACACACACACACACACATAAAATAATATCTTTAATTCTGTGTGTTTCAAGAAATGTTTAACTGAAACATTATGTCTGCAGCATTATTTGGTTATTATAACAAGTGTAATACAACTTCTCTAATAACTAGATCTTGATCCAGTGATTGCTGTATGGAGGTTATATTTTTTGGAGTTGCAGCACATCTGCCGTATCTTCATTGATGTTGCTACTGTAAGATTTTGCATTATTTATTTTATGTATTTGACTAGGATAGTAGAAGAACTCAAGATGGACCCTTATCAGCCACAGACCAGAAGTGTAACAGTAAAAACATCAAAGTAAAATGAACAAATAAAAATGCATTACCTAATAACAAACATTTTGCATATTTCCCTACTTAGATATTAATTGATCTTTGATAAAAATTATTGTGTAGTAAACCTAAAAATATAATTTCTTATTCAGTCTCATTGGAGAGACTGCCAACAAGTTATGAACATTATGGCTGTTAAGCCCCTTGGGCATTGTGGCTTACAGGTTACCTCAGTTTTAATCCTTGTTCACCTACCACATTTTTATTTCTGTTTGCTTATAAGGGTAGTGATCTGATCAAAATTGAACATTTTCAGACACAGCCCAGGTGACAACTGGAGCATGTCAAAGTGTCAACAGCTGTTTAGGTGGCTGTCATTTCAGCAAAAATATTTTGCCAAAAGCACTTTCTTACGTTCTACAATAGTGGAGAATTCCCTTTACTCCTCTGTTGTGTGACCTCTGTGCAGGTATATTTAAGTTTGGTGTTTGGTGTGTGTGTGTGTGTGTGTGTGTGTGTGTGTGTGTGTGTGTGTGTGTGTGTGTGTGTGTGTGTGTGAAAAATGTATTTGGCAAAACATTTTCAGAGTTTTTACATTTGGGGAAAGTGGTATCAATCTTGCAACATGAATTTGTGACTGCTTCACAGGAAAAATAAGTCCTTGCCAAATGCAAAGTGGTAAAGAGTGCAAAAAAAAAAAACGGGGTTCTTTCTCTTGCACTGTTGGTCATTTCCTATAAAGTAGTCCCAGCTTGTCTGTATTATAATCTGTTTGGACACATATCCTTCTATTATTAGTCTCCTCATTGGCAAAGAGGCAATGCATTCATCTGCACCACTAGTGACCTGAGGTCAGGAATCCTCTCTGGCTAATGAATAGGGATACTATGAAATAGCCAATGGTCTGTTCTACTGCCCCGTGGAAGGATGGTGAAGGGTTCACTGCCTCTTCTCCCTCTAGTAGAAACCAGGAGTCTTGCAGACAAGGAATTACTTTGAGGACTGCCACAATATCTCTGGAGAATAGATTTACTTACTGGCTGATGTATCATAATAGCTGGAACTGTCAATCTGCTAGTCCTCCCTGCAGCTTTGTTCCTTGGCTGTCAAAATAATGCTGCAAGACTGACTTTCTTTGTAACTGGGGGAGGGGGCTTCAAGGCCAATGGATATGATGGAAATTACTGGGAAAGGAGATTTAGACGGTATCTGAGGAAAGCAGAGAGGAGGTGTGAAGATCAACCAGTGGGCCAGCATTAGGCTGGGGGGGGGGTACAAGGATGTTAATAATATCTTTATATTATGGCATTAAACTCTAGCTTAAATGTTTTCACAGCACTTGCTCAGAGCTGATCCATACTGACAATACATTGTGCACAGTATAGGTCACTTCTTGGTTAGCTTTGGACCTTCAAAGAATGTTTTCTTTCTTTTTCTCTGGTACATGAACCATAGTATTAGGGCTTGCTCAGCATCCACATATTTTCTGCTTTTAGGCATTTTATCTTATTTAGTTTCATAGTCTCAACAGGATCCAAAATGTTGACTCCACTGGAAACAGCAAAATCAAATGATGTACAAAACTACAAAGGCCAGCAAAACTAAGGAAAAATTTAATAACACACTCTAGCACCTCAGCTCAGTAATAGCCTTGAAGGATCCAAAATGTTCTTTGCTTTCTTTCTTTAACTAAAATACCACTGTCACTCTACCTAATGAGATTAAATCTTTAATTCATTAGCAAAGTATTGACACCTGAGTCTTAACAAATACACTGTACTGCATCTATGTGATCAATACCACTCAGCCTCTTAGAGCAAGAAATCTGGACCAAGCCGTCAATAAAGGGAGGACAAAGGCCCAAAAATAAGGACACTTTTTAAATATTGCTCTTACAAACTTAGACAATTGATAGAATAACAGGTTTTGCATTAGCAAGCATTTTCTGAAGAGTATGAAGTCTGCAACTCAAAAGTCTGTCATTCTTTTCTGACCTCAACCCTCAATAATTTGATAATGGTTTGCCAGAAAGACACAATTTTATCAGAAACGTACCAAAAATATGAGGCAAAAATCTGAACATTCTGGGGAAAAGCTGTACAGTTGAGAGGAAGCCAAGGGAAAAGTAATGTATACCTATTATTCAGCTGTGTATAACTCCTCTGCTTGTACAAATAGGATTTATATGTCAGTGGAGCTCATGAATCAATGCTAAGTGTTAATAACCATCAATTGCCCTATTTAACAACAGCCTTCCCAAGTGGGGTATTGTGTGAAATGCCTAGGTCAGGTCAGAGTAAGCATTGTAAACCATTTTGCCTTCGTCCATTGCTTTGGTGACCTTTTCAAAAAAAAGTCCACCAGGCTGAGTAGGCATGATCTGCCCTTGATGAAACCAGACTGGGTTGAGTTTACTGTGTGCAGGTTTCCTATGTCATTAGTGATAATTTCCATGATAATTCTTTCCATGGCTTTGCATATAAGACAAGTGAAACTTATGGGTCTCTAGTTTCCAGGGTATGTAGATGGTCCACCTTTGTGCAGAGGTATGATGGTTGCTGTTCTCCATTACTTGATGCACGATGCCTGTTTGGAAGCTATGGTTAAATAGTGATTCCAGAGGCCCTGATGGGTTATGTCTCATGCTATTTAAAAGGCAGCCTGGGATATTGTCGGGGCCCATCAATGCTTTGTTCTTAGACTTAGAGAGAGCATTGAAGACCTGTTCCTAAGTGATAGTGGGGGGTGTATATGATGATATTTCCTGAGGGGAGGCTGAAAGGGAGAGAGGGGTAAAGTTAGAGCTGTATTTGTCTACCAGTAGGGTTGCTATATCTTATGGCTTTTCTAATTTCTCCAGTACTTTTGGGTTTCTAATACCATGATGGAAATGGACCCCATTCCTAAGCCAAAGTATGGTTAAAGTTTATGAAATCAGTATTGTTTCATTCTTTGATGTCAGCCAAAAGTGCTTTTCACAGGACCTGCAATGTGCCCAGAATGAACTCCTTCTATAATTCATATGGTGTTACATGTATTGGTAACATATCTAACTATGACTATAAATTCTTTTTTATAAGATTTCTTGCTCTTACTCCTATTGGAACTGAGTATCCTTCTCCCACATTGCCTCCATTTCTGCCTGCAAATCCTGGTATTTTTTGACTTTGTGTCTCTCTGTACGTAAGACACTATATTCACTAGGTATACCAATTTCAATGATCAATGCTACTTTTGTTTTCTTTTCATGGACTACTATATCTGGTTTTCTTGCATCTATTTTTTCAGCTATTGGTAATGAATGATGCCATGTGATATAAACTTCATCATTCTCTAAAATGCTTTGCAGCTCATGTTTCTAATGTTTCTCAGTTACTTCAATATTGTAATGTTTTTATGCCTTTCAGTATACAGGCCCTCTGCCATTAGTGTATCATGCCCAGCAACAAAATATGGGACTGCTTCCAGTACTGTTTTACAGAACCTGCATTTGTCTGTTTCTTCCACATGTTCAGTGGACTTTGTAAACCAACGTGTAAGTAATCCACTATCCTGGGCTGCTAATTTTTACCTTTATCTTTTGTTTAAATTCACCTCTCCTTAACGATTCCTGAGTCACATCTGGATTGACTTGAGGTTGTTCTGGGAGTTTTCTCCAATTGCAATTACATTTATGCTTTTTCCACATTTCTTGCCTTCTCATCTGATCTTTCTCCTTATATATTTTTTTTGGGCGCATTCACTTGCTGCCTGATTTTTGTCTACTTCTGGTTTGGTTTCCATTCCTGCTTAACACCAATATGCTTCTGCTAAACAAAGTAGGAAAGTCATCTTAGATTTGTTCTCTTCATGTTTCAAAATTTTGACTATGGATCTGATGAAGTCAGCAGATATGTATGTGGTCCTACGATTGCAGACCTATATATGTAATCAATTTTGAGGAGGCCCATACCTCCTTCAGAATGAAAGAGAGACAATCTTGGTATACACTGATTTTTATATATCATTTCATAAGGATGAAGCATTTTTATTGTTTTCCTGTGCAACTGATCCAGTACCTTTTGGGGCCAGTCAATCACCCCAAAACTCTAAGTTAGAATAAGAAGACCAAATTGGTTTATAGCTTTGACTTTGTTCTAGATATTAGGGCTGTTTACAGTATTAATTTTAGTCTTCTAAAATATTCTTTACTGAGATTTGTTTGCATTTATTCATGCTTTATTGTCAATCCTTCATCATTTCCTAAATATTTATACACCCCTTCATGCTCAGTTTCCTTTATATTACATTCCTGTCCCAGACTAATATTTTCTTGGTGCTGCAGCTATGCTGCTTTAAATGTTGCTTCTGCACATTTATCAAGGCAGAATGACATTCTTTAGTAATCTGAGAAAGTTTTAACTACTTCCAGTTATGCTTTTCTCATTTTATGAACTGTACCGTTTTAAATCATCCACAAAAAGAAAATGAGAAGGCTTTATACTTTGCTGTTGTCTGGAAACAAAGTTGCAGCCATGACATAATCTGTTAAGGAGACAGCTTAATGGGTTAAGAGCAAGACAGAAGAGCAGCGGTGACAGTCTCCCTGGGCTATTCCCCTTTGAATTTTTATCCCTGGGATAATAACTTGTCCTTTATCATAGCTTAGCTACAAAGTGGTTTGCTACTGTTTCATGGTCATTGCAATGAAATCAATCAATGTAGGGTTATCTTATACATCTGTAAGCACTCCTTTATCCATAAATGTGAGATGCTGTCAAATGCTTTTTTGTAACTGATCCATGCTTTTTTGTAACTGATCCATTCTTCCCCTTTTTACAATTTCCATTATGACTTTTAACAACAAATAATCCTTTGTTCTATGTGGCAGTACAGTGGCATAGTGGTTAGTGTTGTTGCCTCACAACAACAGGTTCCCCCAGTTCGATTCTTTGCTGGGGTGCCTTCTGTGTGGAGTCTGTATGTCCTCCCTGTGTTCGCATGGGTTTCCTCAGGGTGCTCCGGTGTCCTCCCACATAACAAAGACATACAGTAGGTGGATTGGGCACTCTAAATTAGCCATAGTTGTGAGTGTGCATGCAAATGTGTGGAGCAGAAAAGCTAGCATGGCAGGGCTACCACCTGGCAGTGCAAACCTTGGCTCTAGATGATTGTCACTGAAGAAATGACACCCCAAACCCATGTGCAAAAATGGGAAAAAAGGGTTGTGGATGTGACATTACCAGCGTTGGATTTTCTGCATTAAATCCTTCACTTTGCAGGTAATCCATTACTTTAGTTTCTAGCTCTTTAACTTCTCCATTACAAATCCACTATTCTTCTTCTTTCTACCTTAGTTTTCCTATTTTTTGTATTGTAAAAATTTCCATATCTGAATGCATTTGCCTGTATTTCTTTTCAAATATCTTTGGTACTGCTTTTTTGTGGTTGTCTTTGACTTGGTAGGCCAAATTTACCTCAGATTTGGCTTTGTAGACTATATTTGTCCTTTAAGTTGTTTGTTTAGTTTGATGAGCACTTTTATCCTGCTGGGTGCTACACCTCCTAATTTTTGCCATGATTTTCTTCTTTCTGTTATACAGTCTATTAATGTTCTGATTCCACCAACGTGGCTTGTTTTTTAAGTTAACTGTACTTATCCCTGGTGGGTACAGCTGTCTCTATGCGGACATTAACATACTTGTATAGGGCTTCTGTGAACAGTTCTGTGTAGGCATCAGTGTTCTCAGGGTTTAGTGGGACTTGAAATGTAGGCAAATTATCACTTAACAGCAGGAAATTAGCCTTAGTGTAGTTCCTGAATATTCCACGGTCAGCTGGGGTTCCAGGTTTTGTGGTCTGACCTCAAAAGAGAGGACATTACACTGGGGGTGTGTGCAGTGCTCTCCCATGTTAGTGAAGACCAGATCCATTATGGTTGTTCACCTGGTCTGCATATTGACAATCTGGTCCAGGGAGTTTGCGTTTACAAAATCCAGGAATATATGTGCCTGCAAGTTTGGTGTTGTATGATTCCCACTTAATAGTGAGGTAATTAAAGTCACCCATGAATATGTTATTGGATTGGATGGTGAGTGATTCCAGTAAGGTTAAATATGTGTTATGGTTCTCCTGCATCATAGAGGAGACCTATAACTTGTATGGAAGGGGTATGAGATTTTACCTATAGTGATTTGAATGTGGAAAAGCTCCAGTACATTATCCTGTTTGACAAGCCTTGAAGTATATTTATTTTTCATGTAACTCAAGACACTTTCACCTTTAGTCCCTGCCTGTGCAGCAGTTGGTCTAAATGTGTAGAAGGCATTATATCCTTGCACTGCTGGGGTGCTCTTCATAGCTTTAAATCATGTCTCAGTGACTGCACAAATGTTAGCATTCTCTACAGTGAAAAGAGCTTGTAGGGAGTGGAGTTTCTTTAGACTCCTAGCATTGAGCTGTAACTCATTTAGATTTTCTTAATTTAGATTTGCTATGTTGGGAGTATTTTCAGTTTCGCATGGCCTAAAAAAGGCACTATGGGGTAGGCAATGTTTTAGCTAATATTTAAAAGCCTAGAGGGATGAGGTGCAGACTATCTCTGGCAAAGCAGCATGGTCCACTGACCATCTCCTTCCATGCTGACAAATATTATACCCCCTTAGAATGATCCCAGAAACTGTGCCAATTTTTAAAGTTTGCCACCTTCTATTTGCATTGTGACATCATCCTTGGAGAAGGTAGAATCCTGCTCAATGCTATGCTCATCCCAGCCTGGCACACATATGCCAAGAGCTCCATGATGTCTCTCTTCATATAGTCTATGGAAGTATGTCTCACATACATGGACTATGACTGAGTCATAGATGTACTTGTGGTCCAATGACTTGAATGCATACATAATATGGCCCTTGACAACCAACTGACTGTGACATTCTCCTTACTCAGACTGGTGAGAGGGACATCAGTGTGTCTCACAATAGAGTCTCCAATGACCAGAATGTTGGGTTGCATGGTGGCTTGCCTTTTGAGCTTAGAAGCTGGGGCTCCATGGGAAGTGGCTGCATGTGTTGAAGTGGGTGTTTTTTTTGAAAGAGTGCATTTGGGGCTGCTGAGGGCATGCATTATGTGGGCTTCATCTATGAGGTCTTTGAAGTTTAGGAAGGTTACATTTAAGTACCTCAGCATATGCTGGTGTATGCGTGTGTGTGTGTGCGTGTGCGTGTGTGTGTGTGTGTGTGTGTGTGTGTGTGTGTGTGTGTGTGTGTGTGTGTGTGTGTGTGTGTGTGTGTGTGTGTGTGTGTGTGTGTGTGTGCATGTGCGTGTGTGTGTGTTTGTATGTGTATTGACTCGGTGACTGCATCTTCGACTTTCTGTTTTCTTTCTTTTCTACACATTTATCAACCTTGTTCTGCTGCAGTTGATTCTGATTCAGACATAATTATGTAAATTCATATTGTACAAAATTCTTACATTGTAAGCTGATTCTCATGTCACTGTTTACAAAGAAATCTCAACTATTGCCTCTTAACTGATATGTAATCCTCACAAATGCATTATTACTGCTTAACTATTCAACCCATTTGTTTCTTGAGCCTGGGTCATGGCCTGGGTCGTGGCTGAAAAGGGTCTGCTGACCAGTCTATTTAACCTGTTATTAAATATAAGTAAATAAATAAATACATCAGAAACTCTTCTTCTGATTTAATATGGCTTAATTAACTGGACAATTTATTTTGTTTGTAGGGCTCTGCTCCCCGAGATAGTTGAAATTATGTGAATGTTCATTTTAGGTGCTTTCTAAATAAATAAAACTCAATATTTGCAAGTAGTATTACTATAGGAATCATTTATATTGCAAAAAAGTTTCTTAGTACTGTTATGAAATCAACAATCATTAAATGTGTATAAGGTGCATATGTAAGTGATAAGTAGCAGTAACATTTGGAATCAGAACAAATCCATGAAAGCCAAACATTTATTCTTTAAAACATCTGTAATGTTGATGCCCCTTGCTTGTTATTTTATACATATTCATGATATTTATTTTCTGCTGCTTCCTAGGTTTGGTGTAGATGAACCCTAAGTACAGCTGGTAGTTCTAAAACCTGGCACAAGTAACATCAGGAAGTAATTGTTTTCAACGCACTTCTCATAACCATTCTATTAAAATGCCATAAAGACCAATTTGGTTAATAGGGTAAACAAAGATTTTTATTTTCTATTCAGAATTTCAAAGCAGTTGATTGTAGAATAAGGCTTATATACTCAGAGCTGGTTCTGATATCCAAATACAAGTACACATTAAAACGCAGGTTTGCTTTTAATAATCAAAATGTGGCCTTTTATCCCCTTTACAAAGCTGTGCTTCTGACCTATTGAAATCAGAGCAGATGCATCTCATCAAGTGCTTTTTATTTTAATGTTCTTTATATAAAATAGCAATGAGAAGATAAAACAAGTAAAAAAAATCCAGGCAATTTCATTAAATTGAATCATATTGTAAAATGGCCTTTAGTGAGTCCTTCTTCATATTTAAATTAATCATGCATATAGCTTATGCTATAAAGCAGTGAATTAATCAAATCATCAAATCAGGTTTCTTTGAAAAACGTACGTTTATTCATCCATTTTGTTAGAAGTGATTACAGAACTGTGGCTTGATGCAGACTTGATGGCATACATATCCCCTTACTGATTAGTCTCATGAAAGGCAAACTGTTTATACAAGGGTCATGGTCGTTCTATGGGAAGCAAAGATGATAAGCCCACTACTAATAAAATATATTATCTGGAGTTAGCAGGGTACTGAAGATTCCTTTCATAAAGATCTCACACAGGTGAAGTAGGCATGAAGAGAAAGTACTTTGTGACACAGACACATTAGTGAATTCCATTGAGTTCAAAAATTTTTCATAGCAAAGTTAAATTTCTGGAACTATTGCTGCTGTGAAGGAAAACCAGAAAAGTGTCCCATTTGGAAAGCCTTGATGTAAAGTTACTGTGGCCACATTAGATAAAGACTCGGTTGAAAAAAGTAACTTCTAGAGACATGGAATTGTCAAACAGCTATGGCATGCATGTGGAAGTCTAACACATGCAATAGTAATGAATAGTGAGTTATAATGACGAGAGGAGGGAAAGTGATTATTTCTGTGTAACAAATCCATGAGTCTGGGTCTGATACCTTGTAGTATTGTTATTACTGTATTTATGATTTCATAAGTAGTATTTGAAATCTGACTACTGAATTTTATTAGTGTGTAACTCAGGATATTCCAGTATAAGTTGGGTCCCAAGCTGCCTAGCCATTCTCTGTTCTCTCCGATATATGTGCACACTATGAGAATTTGTATTCTTAAATATCAACTTAGCAGGTAGAGCAGTAAATATCTGTAGTGTTTTATTTGCAGGAAAATATTTGCATCTGTGTTCATCTTAAACTAATTACCATATAGTCTACCTCCAATCATCTGGACCTTTCAAGAAACAACAATGGAATAAGGATTTAATTGTATATACTAATTACTGTATAGTCCAGTTCCAATCACTTGTAACATTAGGAAATCACACTATAATAAGGAATGAATCAGAATAAAATGATACTATGTCAGACTTTATTCTTTTTGTTTGTGAATAATAATGCTATCCTAGTCTGAGCCATTCGATTTTAATCAAAGAGAAAATATAAATATTTGAGCAACTAATGTATAAAACCCATGTTCAAGCTTACCCTTTGTTGTCCCACTTCATAGGCTGTTAGAAGCATATCTTGACTGAATTGTATTAACTTGACTCAGTATGTGCAATCTAAAGAGGTATTGTGAGGACCCATGTGCAAGAAATGTAATTTGGTGTAGGAGAAAACTAGATCATGGTACAAGGTCTTAGTAGGGGAAGCCCCCTCATATCATCTCATCATGAGATAGATATCACATTATAAAAGTGGTTGAGTACAGATAACCTTGAGAATCAACCGGATCAATAGCAGCATCCGTATATCAGAGTTATAATTGTTTATCTTACCCCTGGGCAGCCTTAAGACATCCTTCATTCCTCATTCCTTCCTGACTCTGCTCCTCTATGGTACAAGGTGACAACATGGGCTTTCTCTTTATCTCTCTCTCTCTCTCTCTATATATATATATATATATATATATATATATATATATATATATATATATATATATATATATATATATATATATATAGATATAGATATATAGATATATATATATGTTTTACTTACAGTTTGATTCTTTGCTTTACATTAGATTGCTGGGGCATTTTAAAGTTAGCCAGTGGGGATATGTCTGCAAGCCTAGGAAATTGAAGGGTTCAGAGTTGTATAAGTGGCAAGATGCCATTAGAAAAGGCAGCAGTATACCATAAGCTTTGATGTTTGATTTTTAATATTTTTATATAAGATATCATCTTTTAATATTTTTTTCTGGGATGAAAAATGAGATGGTTATTTGTAGCTAGCATCACAACTGGAGCTGTGATAACTGATGGATATACAAGACCCCATAATTATGTAAACAGTCTTAAGCTTTAGACAGAAATATGACAAATGTGTTTCAGAGCCAAAAATACAAGGTAGTGTTCTTGAAGCAGGAGTAGAAATCACAAGAATGAATGCAGGTTGAGGAAATGCAGTGTTAGGATGAACAAAACAACCTTCAACTAAATGTGACATAAAACCAAAGTCTCTCCATACAGTAAGAGATAGAATAAGCTTCTGTGCAAGAAAACACTGTACCCCTTCAAATTCATGCATTATATTTTGTTAACACCTGTTTTCTGATCTACAATATTTTTATTTGATTTTAATTTATTCTTGCTACGCATTTCACATATCCACACAGCTGCTATATTTTTTGCATCTAGTTATCATACTTATGCTTAAAATGAGATGATCAGCAAGTTACACGTAGAACTGCAGGAATGTATGAATCACATCCTCCCTCACACTCTTGAGTGGCCAAAACAATGTTACGCAATTCTGCTTGTTTTAGAGAATTGGGTCTTACCCAGATTTGGATGAGATGGTATAATTTAAAGCACGCAGATCAGTAAAATAAAGTACATCCAAGCATAATATGTTCAGCATAAGTTCTGTTGCTTAAAAAAATTTTAACAGCAATGAAGACTTTAAACACATATTAAATGAATGATGTAATAACTTGGATTACTAGAAGGCATAATTATGTACAGAAAATTATAAAATGAATCAGAAGTAGCAATTTTACAAGTTCAGTTAAGGCATTCATAAATCAAGATTGCTACTATAAGAGCTACTTAAATTCTTATAGACTCACAAGACCTTGAACAGATTTGGAAGTAGAGAGTTGGCAATAAAAATATATGAAAAGTACAAGATGACAGATGTCTAAAGAAGAGGAGGAGTTCTGAGCAATGTGAAATGCCAACATGCAAGAAGTTGGGAATTGTATTTGTTTTCCAAAATAATGAGTGAATGAAGCACTTTGAAGAAGAGCAGTTAAACTGTGATCACTTTAAGCTAGAATTTCAATAATAAGAACTATATACTATATAGTATATGGTCAGGATATGTTACATATATGTATTGCATATGAAGGGATACTGATATTGATTACTATAATATTAAGTGAATGTAAACAGATCAAGTTTGCTTGTTTTCAAAACCACTGGGTGAATTTTGTTTGAATAAAAAATAGTTAACTTTTATGGTAAAGGTAAAGCCCCATTCCCCCCACTTTAAACAGACAATCCTTAGACAACTGTACTTTAAAGTAAGGTGGATTCACCAGGCAGTAACCTCACTCAACCAAGTGGTATTTCAGCCACCTACACATTATCATACAACTATCTGCCATACAAAGGGACTAATACAATGCAATGTCTCCAAACACAGCATGGTGATATGCAAATCTTTGGCACTGTGATGCATCAAAAGTCCTAGTGTTGGAGAAATAGACAAAATTATTTTCTTTCAGCACAGTCTTCCAAATGGTAGTGTCCTTTCCTTGCATCCCTTCAGCAGAATATGTCAGGTATGATATCAGAGTAAATTGTATATTTAGTGCTGCATAGTGGGAGATCAACCATTTAATAAATATTATCCCATTGAATAAAGTCTCCTTTAGTCTAGCTCTCAGGGTTGGCCAGATCCTGCATGTTTTTATATTAATGCACTGTCTTGTAGCATGCTTCTCTTTCCCTGTCATTGTGCGACCATAGAGTTAACATTTGTAAATTAGGGGAGTATAGTGTGATGCCCTCCACATGGGGAATGGGGGGGGGCTGCCCCCTGCAAACATTTTTTTTTTGTGGCATCACCCACAAAATCAGTGAGTGCATTGTTCAGTGAGTTTGAGACATTCAGTTTATTGTCAGCAGGTTATATACTGACTTTTCATAAGGGACTCATATTTAAATGTATGCAGTAAGGCATGTCGAAATTACTTTAATAAAAATCACAGAACGGAATATAAAAATATATTATTTTGCTTACTAAAAATATAATCTACTTTTGGTCTTACTTAAACTATTCTACCCTTCATTTCCACTAAATATATTTTCAATAAGATATAGACAATGAATATGAGGGTGAAGAAATTAATGTTTCCAGCAGAGTAGTCAAATTAGTACAACTCTTGTTTTTGTATGCTGCAGTAAAATTGAATACAAACGATAGAAAGTTAGTAGATTTCTAAAATCACTATTTGAATAAATTCTATTGGGGTATGGTAGCGTCTTTCAAAAGATGCACCTCATTTTAAGAACAATAAAGACTTATTTTGCTGATTTGCATAAAACTACATATTTGAGGGACAATGCAGAGATGGTAAGGAGTATTAATGAGCCATGAAATCTTCAAAATAAAGAGGGGGCAGATTTCATAACTGGAGCAATCACTGCTGCCAGGAGGCTTGCATGCTCACTGGACAGTGAGAACGTTGAACATATTCTGCATAAGAATTGGTGTATATTAACTGCTGATACAGATACTGTTCAAGTGCTGGGCGACAAAACCATTTCTGTCATTAATAAAGGGGAGGAATTAAAGCAGTACTTTGAATGTGTCATGCCCGCTTGGGAAGGAGTGGAAATGCTGGTACCTTTAAAGGTTTGGCATGGAACCCATCTAGATATATTTCAGAAAGTCCCACTTTTTATTGTGCATCAGTACACATAAGCTGTAGAACTCCAGGGTATTTCACTTGCAGTAGTGACTATGTAGTTTATGCATCTGTGTTTATAAATATGGAAGTTTTTTATACTGGAAGAAACAGCAGAAAACTAAAAAGCAGTATTTATGAACCTGGATATTCCACAAGGAACAAAAGTTTGGTCAATGCACTGTACAAATATTCAGTTTCATGGTCTAATGTTTGGTTTTAGATTTGTAGATCATGTAAATGATGATCACAGGGGAGGTAAAAGGGAGGATGAATAGGAATATAAGGCAAATAACACCGAATACTAGTAAACCTTCAGCTTCAAATGGGGCTATTAATATCAAAGTGCTTTTAATATTTTTTTGCATTATTTTTAAATGACTGCAAGTTTATATTTGTTTTATTAGTTCTTCATACTGAATAGAGGGTTATTTTTTATTGTTTTAGGAATGTTTCACTTGCTTTTGTTATGTGATTTTAACAGTATGAAAGCTATGTGTTTAATGGCATTTAACAGTCTGATGAACTCTTCAGTGAAAGACAAAATGGTTTATGTAGTGAATGTTTACTGTATGTTTTGTAAATATTTTTTACTGAAAGTGAATTCCACATCTTTATTTTTCCTCTGCCATTGCTGATAAAAATTGTTTTTGAATTTTATTCTCTTTTTTTTCTCATTGGGGAGGAAAGATTTGCTATGTCTCATGCTTAGAGTGTATTAATTTCCAGTATCTACCCATCTTATCAAATTATTAATATTATTATTTACAATTGCTTTAGTTGAATCTGACACAGGAAGGACTGCATTTCATTTTTCTCTTAGATTCACTTTCTTCACAGGATGCAAAGTAACGCATTTGCTGCTAG